>NW_007259204.1:168520-192622 GCF_000164805.1 Carlito syrichta | reverse complement strand
ACCCCCGAGCTCATTCTTCTGTCACTGTTGCTTGTGCTACTTAGGTTATTATAGCTATTACCAGTTGAAAAGAATCTTTTTCTGTGTTTTTACTTTTTGTTGTATTTTTTCTTCCTTTCTTTGATCGCTTTCTAAACTTCATCATCTTACTTACTTTTACTTGATTACTTCAGAATGGCTAAATCTACAACTGAATAGAAATAAATTGAATGATATTCAAACAGTAAAAATAACAAAAACTTATGAGAAAAATAAAAATACAATTTTTAAATAGTCATTTTTATTAACTGTACAGTTTTTTTTAAGTATGAATGCAGCTAAACATTCCTCAATACCAATTCTAAGAGTTACTTAATTTGGATTAATTAGATAGATTTTTCTTAATAGTCAGATACACTTTGAAGATAAACTTTCTTTGCTACTAGCAGAGAAAAGAAAGAGAAATAAATGTACCTTTACCTGTTTTGATTACCATATTTGCTATCCTCCTGTGGTTGAGCAAGAACCTTTTTGGCAAACATAAACAAATATTTATTTTTGGTTTTAATGTATGATATATTTATAATTTCCTTAAGTGTGGGGTTTTAATAGTTAAAAATGCATATAAAATTTTAATTGAAGGACAGGTCACAGAATTCAAATTCCTCATTTTATATTCAAGAAAACTCAAGAGAGTAAAATGACTGAACTAAATTCAAACAACTACTAAAAATAGTAAAAGCAGAATCAAAGTCACCTATGGCCAAGAAAAGTCCTTTCATTGGAATTACTTGAACCTGGATCTTTGCTGGAAAAAATGGTGGTGGTGGGGAGGGACACAGGAAAAATCCTGGGGACTACATTTCTGTAGACAAGAAATAAAAAGGAGCCAGTTACAAAAGGAAAAAATTTGGAATGGTGAATAAGACAAATAAGTGATATATGATATGAGTCAGAGAAACCAGGAGAGAAGACAAGGTAGAGAGAAAGAAGAGCTTTGGAACAGCTACTAAAACGTAGGATTTATGAAGAGAGAAGGAATATGTCTAACCATATATTTTTAGGAAATCTTGTATTCTGCCTCCCTTTGGCCCTTTATAAATTTTCAATAAAGACATATCTTACATTTTAATGTTATCATTGTTTGCATTTATTTTTGCTGTGATAAAATAAAATTTAATAAATGAGAAAGAATGTTTAGTTTAATGTGAGTGATACTTAGTCCAAGGCATCTTGCATCAAATTGTGCTGTTATTTTAACTCACCATTTGGTAAGGTGATGATAACTTGGCATAGCTTTTAATGAAATAATAGCCAATGTGTATTCGGTAAATGCTCTGAGCCAGAAGGCTTGTTAAGCACTATACAAAAAGCATTTAACTTATTTATCATAACAATCCTAAGAAGTAGGAGCTATGATTATCTACATTTAAAAACAAATAAATATAAATGTTAAATATTTTTTCCAAGTCACAGTTAATAGGGTATACAGGGAAGAAAGATCATCAGGACATAAAACATTCGCTGGTGAAGCTGAGTCCCTCCCACACAAGCACGCCTCTCAGCTTAACATCAGTGTGTGATTTCACCTGTCACATCAACATAAAAGTATAAGTTCACTGTCTCTGCCAATTACCAACTGCTATAACACAGGTAAATCCACTGAAAAATGTTTGTAGATGGAATAACTACATATCTTGCAAAAGAGGAAGGATTTCTTGGCGTTTATTATATTGGCATTGAAATCACTTAATTACATGTATTATCATAGATACATGAGAACATGGCAGAATTAGACCAGTTAAGAGTTGAAAAAAAGAAAGTGCACAAGGATAGTGACAAGATAGGCACTTTACAAAAGAGTGATTTGAGTTTTGACAGATTAAATGAATCTCTGGAGAACACTCAAGAAATCATACAATAGTTTCACACTGATAACCCAGTTGATGACATTGCTGTTGAAGTAAAAAAAAAAGTAAAAGATGCTATTTTATTTTATTATGTAATTTTATTGGGAGGATATTGTCCTCTCCTACACACCTTGCAAACAACAATGACAAAAAATTTTTAAAATCAAATCTTGATTCATTCTTGATTTGTTTGAATAATTAACACATTATCACCCTATTTTCTGTAATAGGTTGAACAGGAGGTATTAAATAACAGAAACTTAGTTTTATATTTTGAAATAACATCACAAGGAAATACTTTGCATATGTACTAAAACATTTTGGTGGAATTTTGGACGACTTGTAAGTGTCTCGTCAAAATACTAGTTATTCTTGGATACTTCATTAAGAACCTCTACTTCTCTAAGTAGAGAAGTCTTCAACATCAATAGGAAAAATTATTTGAACTCTTTCTTTTTTGCCACCCAAATAACTATTATGTCTATAGAAGATACACTCTAGTGTTTTACACATTATTGTATGGATTTCTACTAAAATAATTGCAGTATATGTTCTGGAACTATTTCTTATAGTCAGAATACATTTTTTTGGTAGTGCAAATTATTCTTCTATATCTTACCTGTTATCATTCCTACTTATTGTATGAGGGTCAGCAGTTGATGTTGGAGATGTTGAAGTTAAATATTTGATATAAAATTATGAGATGGGACAGCACCAGCAAACATATTCTTGAGGACTTCTTTTATGCTATTTGATATTATCACTCTGAACTGGGTGTTAAAACAATCCCATGTAGACAAAATAAAAAATGATTCTGGAAAAACTCAGTTAAGTAATCTGAAACTAACAGATGACGTAAAATTTAACTTACTCGGTGTTGACTAAATTGGCATTAAAAACAAATAAATTGATTCCAAGAAAGTAAAGATGCTTCTGAGAAAATTCAAAGTACTCTCCTTTTGACACAATACACTTACTGAGACACTTTTTCCACTGTTCAGAACCACTTTTGAACTCATCAATTTCTATGCCTTTTAGTGTTTCCACTGTTTTTTGTGTCACCTTTTCCACATTGTCAAAACATTTTCTTTTAAGGACTTTTTTCATCTGGAGAAACATAAAAAATATGCTCAGGGCAAGACCTGGTGAATAGAGAGAGTGGGGCATAAAATTCATACATTTTTGGTCAAAAACTACTGAATACTCAGTGCTTTGTGGGCAGGTATGCTCGTAATCACCCATCATGAAATGGGCTAATGTGTTGAAAGAATCTCAAAAAAAAAAAAAAAATTTCACTGAAGCTGAATGCAACTTCTCACAAAAATGCTAGCTGGTACACTGATGCTGATGGATTCCTAGGATACTTACATAGTGGGGAAAGCCTGTACTACAAGGGGTTAGCTCTCCAAAAGACAATTCCAGGTTTTTTGGGTTCCCTCTGTATGTGCATATTACTTTTAAAATAATAGTTGACATTGAATGAACAGGAGGGGAGAAAATCAACAACTCTTTCATCCAAACCAATGACTAGTTGTGTTGCATACATATGATATGTACTAAATTATAAGCAACTCTGAAGAAAAGAAAAATGAAATTGTTAAAGCAATATTTTGTGTTTTTTTGTGATGACATTTCAAACCCAAGAGAAGTTTTACTTTTGTTAGGTGTGTGAAAATTTGCTTTGAGAGGTTATTGCTTTTATTACAGTAACAATAGAATAACTAGAAAATTTAATTAAAATCATCAAAAAGGAGAATGGGTATAGACTAAAAAATGTTTATGCTATTTTTAAATGATGTTTGTATCATATGAATCACATTATTTTGTTTTTTTCAAATTTTCCTCTTTGTGACGCTTCCCAGACCCCGGAGAATCCATCTTTTCCACATTTGCATCCCTATAGCACTGTTTCTGCTTTCTATTAGTAGTCACCCTATTGCTCTGTAAGCCAGTTCTCCTGTGACCTCCTCCTGACAGGAAGGTTGTTGAGGACACTCGTGGCATTTTATTTGCATTTCTATCCTCAGAATTTTGAACAGGGCCTGGCACATAGGTACAAAGAACATGTTTTCTGTCTAAGTCATAAAGAAAATTTTATTTAAAAATATGGGTTTATACTTCTTAATACAATAGTACGATAGTGAGAATATATAGCTTCATATTTTTTGGAGCTACATTTTCCAGAAAGGGTCACTTTTCGGATTCATTGTTATGACCAAAAACTTATAACATGTTTGTTTCTGCCTGAGATTGATTTTCCTGAGATTTTCAAGGAAAAACACTTCTGAGAGTCCCTTTGCTGCAAAAGGCTAGATCAACTAAGCCTTCTTCTTTTGTTTTTTGTACATCCTAGAGCCCACAAGGTATAGGAGAAGGATAACTTATGCATTGAAAACTAAGTCCTTTAAAATCTTCCATTCTTTAAGAAATGGTTACTTTCTTTGGCATTCACTAACCTAGCTAGTATGTTTTATGTAGTAATAGGAATATTGGTGTTCTATTTAGCATTCAGCAGGCCCTTTGTATATAGAAATTGAGCTGTGTCTTTACGACTATGCTATATGTATTTTGCAATAAAACAAGTTAAAAGAAAAGAAAAAGAGAAAGAAATTTTCCGTTCAAAGTTTTATATTTAGCTTCTCAAAACTGGAACTATCTCATAATTGAATTTTCCAAATCTCTACCAGACAAAAATAAGTGTATTGACAGTTGAGAATAACAAGTAATACTTCTCCCTCTCCTATGTTACTTCCAGGTCAGGAATAGCACTAAGGACAGTGCACCAGGAAGATCTGGCCCAAAAGGAAGGTCAAGATAAAATGCAGCACACAAGAAGTCCTAGATAACTTTTCAGTTAGTGTGGAGTACCTCCAGCAATGACCTATGTCCTATCTCCAGTCCTAGGGTGCAGTGTATCCCTTCAAAAATCCAACATAAGGTCAGAGTGTGAAAAAAATATGTGAAGTTAAAATTTGTATAGAATGGTCAAAATTATGAAGCCAGGTTGCAGTGACAGACAAATTGAAGATCTATTTCTTCTAATGGTCAATGTTCTCATTTACAGTGTTAGGGTAATATCTACATCAGAATTAGAATCATGTGAATAAAAGTTCCTACTAAAATTAGATACAGTAATGTGCTCCATTATTAGTGTTTGGTTATCCCCTTTTAAAATGATAAAAAGTGTTTTGGCCCATATTTAGAGAATGGCCCAAATTATGAGACTTGAAACCATTTAAAAATGGTTAGTGGCGCTTCAATGAGTTTTCCAAATGCTGATCAGATTGATATATGCAAAAGACTTGCTTTACATAGCAGTATAAGGCAGAATGAGGATTATTATAAATCGAATATGTTCCTCTAAAATCCATATACTGAAGCCCTGGCCTCCAATGTGATTGTATTTGGGATAGGGTCTATGAGGAGAGGATAATGGTTGAATGGGGTGATAAGAGTAGGGCCTTACTCCAATAGGGTTGGTGCCCTTATAAGAAGAGAAAGAGAAACTGTATATCTTCCACTATGTGAGGACACAGTGAGAAAGAGACTATCTTTCCTATTACTGCTTTGTCTACTCTCAACTGTGAATTTCTTCCATTTCCATTTTCTGACATCCATTTTTTGGCCTTCTTTGAATCCTGTCTCAACATGACTCCATATTACTCTCATCTGCATGTATATGTACCATATGCCATAAACCTCACGACTTGGTTTTAGAATAGATTCTGGATAGTGAGACAGCCAAATTCCAATATTGTAGCTAAAACACTGCAATACCCATACATGGCTAACACAGACGTGATTGGAAAACTCTGCAGCCTGAGAACTGAGAGTGGGCAGTTTGTAAGTGGAGGTTGAATAATCCTATACTGGAAGACCCCACTTGAAGTCGCTCAGACCATACTCCTTGTGAAGGAATTGTGTCTTTAATACCTGTAGGCACCAGAACACTTCTTCAGTGACATAAACTTTTTATGACAAAGTTTAACACCATATTGTCCACCAATATTTGCCATTTTGTGACAG
Organism: Carlito syrichta; assembly: GCF_000164805.1. Lineage (NCBI taxonomy): Eukaryota > Metazoa > Chordata > Mammalia > Primates > Tarsiidae > Carlito > Carlito syrichta. The sequence goes on along the minus strand of NW_007259204.1, from coordinate 186,707 downwards.
GTTCAACAGACCAGGCAGAGCTCTGAAACATCATAATAGATTGGCAACCTCTGGTGAAAGAAACGTTCAGATACTGTTTTGAAATCTCAAATACGTTCAGATACTGTTTTGAAATGCAAGTATGGATGCACAAATGCCCATTACAGATACAGACTGACAAAAAAAAACAAAACCAGAAATAGATACCACCTGGGCAAGTCAAACAAGTTTTTTAATGACACAGAAAGAATTCAGTACAGACATAATATCCAATAGGGAGTTCAGCATCGCTATCCTATAACAGACGCAAGGTACCCATTTAGGCCACCAAAAGATATAGGGATCCCATTGGGCCTTCTGGAACTTTCCCTGATTCCTACAGTCACAGGAACTTTCCCTGATTCCTACAGCTATATCTACATGAAGTTAAAGCATATAGAATACAGCCTTGCTTGAATAACTGATAGAAAACACTGCGGCTTGACTAGATTCACCTAGGTTCACCTCAGCAGTCTTGGTATTATACTATATCAGGAGTCAGAACACCACAGGCCCTAGGCCAGATCTGACCTGCCATCTGTTTCCAAATTGAAGTTTCATTGGAACACAGCCACACTCACTTTTTAATGTATTTTCTAGGACTGCTTTACATTACAGGGAGAAAGTTGAGTAGTTGAGACAGAGAACAAGTGGCTTCAAGGCTTAAAATATTTAAAATAGTCTCTGCTCCTTTACAGAGAGAGTTGACTAGAATCAGGACACTTAGGCCTGAACCACTTAACTTGCCTCCCCAATAAGATCCCCAAATTTTGTTCAAACATATCCCTTTACTTAATTCTATGAAACTAGAAGTTAGTCTGGTTTGAGATCAGGTACCTGTATTGATGTTGTGTGTCCTTCCCGCTTCCCACTCCCCGCCAGCAGTATCCCACTACTGCCAGTCCCTTTCTTATAGTATTATGGTAAATGTTCAGGGTGGTGTTCTGACCCCTGATATAGTGTAATCCCAGGGTAAGTTAGCCAGATATGTCTGGTAGCCACATTGCTACGAGTGCCTTGAAGAAATATTTTGAAGAAGTGGCAAAGAAGGATGGGCAATCTCTTTGCTCCCTTTTCAAATGAAAAATAAAAATGTCACTTGTTCTATATCACCTTAATGTATTTGGCAGTTAGGATTTGACTGATGCTTGGATTCTGAGTCTATCATACTCAGTGATCTATCACAGAAACAAAGAACAGCGTGCCACATGTTTTCACTCATAAGCGGACCCTGAACATTTACTATAATACTATAAGAAAGGGATCGGCAGTAGTGGGATACTGCTGGGGATGGGGGGATGGAAGGACACACAACATCAATAAGGGTACCTGATCTCAAACCAGGTAGGTGAGGACCAAAGAGAGACCCAAACTTTATCTGTACGATGACCACTTGTATACCTAATCCTGAATTGTAGCCCACATCTTTAAAAGAAAAGAAATTAATTTAAAAAATCAACAATAACCAACTAATGAAATAAATAAATAAGAAACAAAACCAGTGTCATAGCTCATGCTTGTAATCCCTGCATTTTGGGAGGCCGGGGTGGGAGGATTGCTTGAACCTAGGATTTTGAGACCAGCCTGGACAATATAACGAGACTTTGTCTCTACAAAAAAAAACATTATCCAGGCATCATGGCATGTGTCTATCATTCCAGCCACTTAGGAAGCTGAAACAAGAAGATCACTTGAGCACAGAAGGTTGAGGCTGTGGTAAGCTATGACCATGCCACTGCACTCCAGTCTAGGCAACAGAGGGAGATCTTGACTAAAAATAAACAAACAAATAAATAAAATGAAAACAAGAAGCCACCCAAAGTTGTTGTTTTGTTTATTTTTATTTTACTCAGTATATGTCATGTTTCCCCCAAAAAAGTCATCAATAATTGTTCATATGAGCATAATTCTGTCGTTTAAACAATGACCAATATGAATTCTAATTTTTTTGTAATTTTTAACCATATTTTAATTATTTTGTTTGATTCAAGTTACTTAATGTCACCTAAATTTTAATTGGTCAAAGAGAACCATCAAATAAATGCAAATTGATTCTGCCCCCAGAAAAAGATGTTGACTAATTCAAGTTTAATGAGCCTCAAAATAGCATTTTAAGTACATTTTTGTTTTTTATAGACTTTAATCATACCTGTCTTTAGGGCTTGGATTTAGGGACGCTAAAAAATGGTTCTGGACTAATTAAGCTTGCTCACCTGACAGGTTTTTCAGAGCTCGCCAGTTATAATAGGAAAGGAAAACAGGAGATTATGTTAAAACAGATTTTGGCAGTTTGGAGATAATTCCATCCTCAAAAATCACCCCACATAACAATACCACATATTACTTCAAAAGTATGTGTATTTGGCAAATACTGGGTAACGGTGTTAGCTCCATACCAGAACCTGAAGCCTACACAGAAACGCCTCCTGTCTGATCAAGTGAATTCTTCTGACAGCTGAAGATGTACCAAGGACTGGCATCTAAAAGATAAGGAAAATGTAAAATTTAGAGTGTATTGTTAAGCCCAGTCTAGGAATATTCATTTAGATTATTTCGAATTCTGATTTAAATATTCAGAAATAGAATTGTTCTACACTTAATTAAACACATTCTCCTAATGTATAAGCTGCTTCAGGGGGAAGATGCTAAGTAATTTTGGAAGCCGTTCCAACTCTCATGGGACACGAATGTGGCATTTAATTTTCTAAAGAAATAAATTGCTAGAGTAAACAGCACTCAAATGCCAAGCCGGCAAGTGGGATGGAACTCAACTGAAACAGTAATTCCAATCCCCCACAAATAGCTTCTTAAATCCTCTTTATAGTGCATATTTAAATAACATAAATAAAATGGCATGTTGTAACGTTGGGCCTGAGATCAAACGACACTTTACTATTATAAGAAGGCTACTCTTTAGTTACTGCTTTTGCAGAAAGAGGAAATGTGTAGGCATGTGATCAGGAGTCGATAGAACCAGGCACATAAAGTGACTTGCAAGAGTGCCTGGCCCCTTAGAGTTTCTGAACAAATACAAAGTCTTCCCAGAATCCCTGAGCTCGAAATCTCCTTGCCCTTAATGGAACCCCTGCAGCTCATCTCTCTGGGACGCCTCCTGTGGCACCTGCTACTCCTTAATTGTATGGATGTTATTTGTTGACTCTCCCAGGGAATTCTCTGCCTGACTGATTCATCTTCGTATCCCGTTCATAGCTTCTGTCTTCTGCTCAGTAGCCACTCAGTAAATATTTGAATTTAAGTTTGAATTGATTAATGTATGCCCGAAACAATAAGTTAGAGTCTCCCAGGAAATAAACAACTCAGGAAAGTGATTTTAGACTTATTTAGAAGCTTCAGAAATTCTACTGGGAACTTGGATTTGGAGCAAATAACCAGGCTTCAGTCTCAACCTAACAGTTCATATTAGAGCACTGCCTGCATGGAAAATCAATGAATATAAACGCCATGTAATGATTATTTCATATATAGTAAAAATTAGCATAAAAATGTGTGTGAAGAACTGTGAAACTGCTCTGACTTTTTTTTACATTATTTCAATTCTCAAAAGAACTCTATAAGGCAGATAATTTATTATTCCTATTTTACTAATCAGGAAACTGAGGAATCTGGAAGTCACACCGCTAAGCAGTAGGGTCAGAATTTAAACCTGTGCAGTTGACTCCAAACTTCATACTCTTAATTAATTTGTATACAAATATCTCTATGTGTAGTGTATAAGCAATCAGGGGACTGTGAGGCAATTTTAGGCAGTATGTGGACAAATTCTTATTTTATTTATTTTAATTCCATTTTTATTTTAGTGTGGGCTGATATAGCCTGAACGTCAACTTATGACTTCATGAGTACCTTTGCTTAGGACAAAATTACAGTGGGCAGTGGTATTGGTCCTGAGATATTTTAAGGAAACTTATAAATAGTAATATAAGAGGGAGTTAGACATAGTAATGCTCATAAGGCAGACTGTGAATGACTGAACATTGTGAAACCATAATAAGGGTCAGGCAAGGTGGCTCACGCCTATAATCTCAGCACCTTGGGAGGCCAAGGCAGGAGGTTTACTTGAGGCCAGAAGTTTGAAAGCAGCCTGGACAACATAGTGAGACTGTGTCTCTACAAAAAATTTTTAAAAATTTTTTCAAATTTAAAAATTAGCCAGTACACTCCTATAGCCCAAGCTACTTGGGAAGCCATAGCAAGAGAATTACTTGAGCCCAAGAGTTCAAGGCTGCAGTGAGCTTGATTGTGCCTCTGCACTCCAGTTTAGGTTGCAAAGTGAAATTCCATCAAGAAAAGACAAGAAAAGAAAAAATAAGACAAGAAAAGGGAAGAAACCATACTAAGGGATTTCCTGGAAAAGCATTTCTTACATTTCAATTTATAAGAATGTATTTTTTCCCTGATACGTTAAATAATCAAAGGGATTTGATAATTATGTGCATAATGTAATTATGCATATATATAACTTTATTTATATATTATACCTCATGTATCCTACATACAAATTTTAATGGAGTTTAGTAATAAAAATGGTAGAGCCTTTCGTGACACATTGCACAGATTTCTCAAAGAAAGTGCAAACTAATCTACATAGTAGGCAGAGACAACTCATTTATTGGGGAATTTAGAACATCAATTTTCTATTACATCTCGAATGAAGGAGAAAATAGGGTGCTACATGAAAAGGGGAAACAATGTAGGTGGAACCTGAAGATGAGAAAATCATGGCTATTTTTCCAGATGCTTAAATCATGCCTCATAGATCATAAAAGCTGAAAGACAACACCTAAAATTCCCATTTTATGGATGAGGACACAAACTGTGAAGGTAAACTTCTGTTTTCCCTTTTACTGGCCCACCTACAGAATCAATATGCAGCACGTAAGATAATATGCCCTACATAAAAGCTAACACTTTAAAGTTAACAAAAAATAAATGATAAACAGAGGTGATGGTGTTGTGGTAATAAATTTTTGGCTTTGCTAAACTAATCAGTATGGAACTTATTTTAAAAGAAGGGCCTCTGTTTACATAAAATAGTGATTTAGTTTATATTTTCCAGGAAAGAGTATGCAATTGTTCATATCTGACATGAATTGAAGTTATTTGCTTCCATCTCTGCCAGGGTTTGCTCAAATAAATCAGAAGGTTGATATCCACATGTCTAATACTCTATTGTAATAGCTTTTTGTTTCCAGAAAGAGCAAACCCACCTTATATTATAAAAGGAACTCTATTATTTTGGTCGTTGGAGGTAAGCATCGAGTGCTTTTAAGCTATATTGAATGACTGTTTTCTACCACCAATAAGAGCTATGTTCAGGAAAACCTTTACAGGCTTCACTGCTACAGCGAATCTCAGGTGGCACACAGTGCCAGTTGCTTTTGTCTGTATTTACAAATTCACTCCTAATAAACTAGATTTTCTGCACCTGGGGGACTCTGTCAGGCCTGCACAGATGTTCCCCCTGCTCCCTCAGGATAGAAAACCTAGGTTGAGGCAACCATGTACCCACTTGGCAGGGCTGACTTCCCAGCTGCCAGTCCTGGTTACCTTCATCTTCCTTCTCCCCTCCTTTTTAGTGGTGTCCCTCAAGTCCCAGGTCCCTGCACTTCCATTAGCTTCTTTCCATCCATGCATGTTCTCAGGAAACTAACCGATCAAAGCAATTATAGCAAGTTGTTAAATGTCTGATAATTTAATATCCTTCCTCTCCCAGGGATGTTTACACTTCAACGAGCTAAAAGCCTTTATCCAAAAGGATACATGGCAGAGGGTGAGATTTTTGGCATCAGCAAGCCAAGAGGAAAACGTTTTTATTTGTTTGTCTTTTGAGATTTTTCCTAATGCCCTTGAAATTACATCAGGTCCGTTTCAACAAAGTGATGGGAAGATCTCGTTAATGGACCATGTTGACATTTAAGCACCGATTCCAAATGCCAAATCTAGAAGAGGCACCAGTTATCATGGACAAAGTTATTTTTCAAAGCCAAAAATTTTTTTAAAGTTTTAAAGCTCGCAGGATTGCCAAGGACTCCATGTATCAAAGGTTACATTACAAGGGTGAGACTTCTGGCATCAACCCGACAAGAAGGAAAAGTGTTGTGTTTGTTTGTTTTTTGATATTTTTAATGCCCTTGAAATTACATCAGTCCTAGTGCATTTGCACTTAAAGCCATGAAGTTTCCCATTTCCAAATAAATTGTACAGACCATTGATCAGATAGACTTATGCATACCACCAATATAATATTATATAGCATAGATTATTTTTTTAATGCCATGAATAAAGCAGGGAATAGGAAACACTGTGTCTCTATCTTTGTGAAGCACCTAATCACATTGGATTACATTATACACCTAGTTACGTTGCATTCTAACTATTTTCGTGTGTATATTTATCCTATCTCCTATACTGGAAGTCATTTTCAGGCAGGAATATGACTTGTTTAGCCATCTGTCTGGAGCCCATAGCACAGTTTCTTCCAAAACTCTTTACAAATAGTTGTGGAATGAATTTTAGAGAAGTTGCTATAGAATCTGGGTAAAAACCATCAGAATGAACCTTATAATTAGAGGAAGTTGATAATTGTGGAGGGAGTTGAACAAGGAGAGAAAGTTGAAGGACAGATAATTAGAAAACCAACAATAAAATTATATTTTCCCAAAGGGAAAAAACAATTATTGTTCTTAAAATAGTTATGATTCTTCACCTCCTTTTTCCATACAGAAATAAGAACAGGAGCTTAAATATGGGTAAACAAGTATGTTAGTGTTGGTTTTATTTTCCCATTATTATATATATATATATATATATTTTTTTTTTTTTTTTTTTTTGGGGTTGGAGTCTCACTCGGTCGCCCAGACTGGAGTGCAGTGGCCGCCCCCGGCCACCGCAGCCTCGACCTGCTGGGCTCCGGCGATCCTTCCACTCAGCCTTCCGAGTAGCCGGAATTACAGGGATGCGCTACCACGCCCGGTTGATTTTTTTGATTTATTGTAGAGATGAGGTCTCGCTGCCCAGGCGGGTCTCGAACCCGCGGGCTCAGGCAATCCACTCACCTCAGCCTCCCAAAGGCGCGGGATTACAGGCTGAGCCACCGAGCCCGGCTCATCATTATATTTTAAAGTATTAAATAACCCATTCACTCAATTAGTCAACAGATACTTATTAAGGATTGACTGTATGCAAACACTGACAGAGGTGCTGGGAAAGATGAAAAGACAGGCATCCATTTGAGATAACATTGGTGACTGATGAGGGATGCGTGAGTTAGTGGAGAGAGAAGCAGTATCAGAACACAGCAAAGAGCGAAGATAACAGATGTAGGATATTGTCTGGACATGGACCGTTTCCTCCTGTGCCTGGCTTCCTCTGCCCCCTACCTCAGGGAGCAGTCTCTGGCCAAAATTGGGTCTTGGAAGGTATGCATATTCCCAGTAATGAGTCATGGGATGCAGGTGACTAAGCAAAGCTGAAAGCACTGTAGTTGTTACTCTTAGTCAACGTAATTGTAAACACTGTATGGAAATTTGGATATTTAACTTGATTGGTTTGATTATAAAAAGGCTCGCTATACTGCCCCAAGGTCCAGATTCTTCAACGACCTGCTGCCATTAGTGCCTCCTGTAAGCTTTAATAAACCCTTCCCTATTGGACTTCTGGGTGACTTCTTCGGATACGTAAACATTACATGTAATCCCTCTCAGATTTGGGAGTGCCATGTTATAGCAGGCTTTCCCAAGTTTTGCTTCTAAGTCAATGAGTGGTAGTGATACTACCAAACTCATAGAGAACACATACAGGCCAGTAATTGTTTTAAAATATTTTATGCATATTAACTTATTAGAGTTCCAAAATAAATCGGATATAGGTACTATGTTATTTTTCTCATTTTACTGATAAAGAAACTAACGTACTGACAGGTTAACAAGCTTGTCTATGGTTAGGTAGAAAACACAGGAGCTATAATTAACACCCTTGCTGGAAACCATTGTCATGCTTGCTGAAGAGACAAGAGAGATCAAGAAAGAATATTACTTTAAAATGGACACTATGAAAGCATATTTATGTGCAAATTGGGATGGTCTTGTAGAGAGGAATAGGCTTGAAGATATTTTTCTTCTTGAAAATATCTGCTACCATTTTTTAGAAGGAAAAAAAATTGCACGGTTTTTGTTACTTTAGAAATCTTTCATCATCTGATGAATTATTAATAGACTTGCTGTCTATTTCTGCTTCAGATGGCCATGTAGTCCATTGAAACAAACATTGTTTTTATCTTTGTAGATCTAGATGCTTTGAATTTAATAGAAATTGCTCTGCTCTCAAGTCTCCTTACAAATGATGGAGATAGAGGATAAATGGAAGCTATCAATAGATAGTCATTATTGCAGCTGTAGATATAACAAATCTATAGATAGAGAGATATAGATACAAATATGATACAGGTACATACACAGAGATAGCTCTATAGATAAATGTATAACTATGTAATTAAAAGAGAGAAAGAAATTCTAGAATCTGTGAATATTATTTGGTTTGGTCTACCTCTGTCATAAGAATTATTTTCTTATTTGCCACATTTAAATAAATATACAGAATAATTGAAAATAAAACTTGCATAGACTAAAATAGACCTAAAAGAATCACTGGATACTCAGCTCAGTTTTTGTTTGTTTGTTTGTTTTCTGTTGTTGGTGGTGGTGGTGGTGGTTTTCTTGGTTATCTTAAAATTCTAGGAGATTGTCATACCACTTGATAAATCTTCACTCAAATTTTTTCTTGTGTGAAAAACTTGGAATTTTACTGGATTTCAACACATTGGATTAACCTGTATACAGACAAATGTGGCATTTGTGGAGTATGTCTTTTCCTAGTATGATTCTAGAACGTCATACTGAAACCTTCTACCTTAAAGACACATTTCTCCCTTTCATTGTTTTCTCTGTCACTTCCAAAATAGATAATAAGAGACTTAGAAGGAAGTAGTGTAGGTGGGTATGTGACTTGCCAGCGCAAAGGGGCGTTAGGTCCAGCCTGTTGTGCCCAGTTGCATGGACTCAACTCTTACCTTATGTTTTCAAAGTCTGGGGAAATATCAAAACTATTTGCAACAGCTAGACAGTGATTTTATAAGAAATTACTGTAAATTCTGGAATCTAGAGGAATGTTATATGAGTTATTTATTGAATTTTAAAGTTTAGAATTTGATAAAATAAGTTTCTCTTAAGCAAGGACTTATCATAATGTTACTATCATTCTTAAAGATTGTACAGTTTGCTGGGCGTGGTGGTTCAAGCCTGTAATCCCAGTACTTTGGGAGAGGTAAGAGGATTGTCTGAGCTCAGGGGTTGGCAAACAGTCAGGGCAACTTGGTGGGACCTCATCTCTGCAATCAATCAAAAAATTAGCTGGGTGTGATGATGTACTCTTGTAGTTCCGGCAACTTGTAAGGCTGAGGCGGAAGGATTGTCTAAGCCCAGTAGGTGGAGGCTACGGTGGCCATGAGTGTGCCATTACACTCCAGCCTGGGGAACAGAGTGAGATTTGGACTCAAAATAATAATAATAATAATGGCTCAGCCTGTAATCCCAGAACTTTGGGAGGCCAAGGTGAGAGGATTGCATGATTCTGGGCATTTGGGATCAGCCTGGGAAACTTGGTGAGACCTCGTTTCTACAACAAATCACAATAAAACTAACCGTGCATGGTGGTGTGCATCTGTAGTTCCAGGAACTTGGAAGGCTGAGGCAGAAGGATCGCATAAGCAGAGCAGGTCGAGGCTGCAGTGGTTGTGAGCGTGCCACTGCACTCCAGCCTGGGTGACAAGAGTGAGATCCCAACTCCAAAATAAATAGATAGATAGATAGATAGATAGATAGATAGATAGATAGATAGATAGATAGACAGACAAACAAAAAAAGACTTCACAGCTTTTTCAGACCCTAAAACCTTTTATACAAAATTTCTTTTTCTAAAAGTTTTCAGTCAATGTTCCAACATTAAATATAGGGATCATGACCTGAAGAATATTATGTATGACCTCCCCAAAAAATGTTATCATCATTAGACTATGAGTAGAGACAATTCTGCAAAATTGCCGAAATGATTTTTTTTTTTCTGACACACTTAATACTGAGTCTAAAGTCATAGAGATCTTGGAAGATGAATTGGTTATTGGTGTCAACACATGGAATCTTCTTTATTTCCAAATACATTTTATATTTAGTGAACCATGACTAGGAAAAAACAGAGAAGCTCAAGCTTTTGACTTAAACTTGCATTTGTTTATTTTTTTATCGGTCACCATCTATTGATTTTTGACTTAATGATGGCCACCCTTATAGGAGTTAAGGAGTATCTAATTGTAGTTTTGATCTGCATTTCTTTGATGACTAGTGAGGCAAAACATTTTTTCATGCCTGTTGGCTGCTTGTATGTCATCTTTTGAGAAGTGCCTGTTCATGTCCTTGGCCACTTTTTAATAGGGGTGTTAGTGTTTTTTCCTTTCACTTCATTTGAGTTCCCCGTAGATCCTGGATGTTAAACGTTTGTCAGATGCTTAATTTGCAAATTTTTTTCCCATTCTGTGGGTTGTCTTTTTACTGTCTTGGTGGTTTGTTTTGCTATGCAAAAGTTTTTCAGTTTGATGAGGTCCCACTTGTCTATGTTAGCATTTATAACATTTGCTTTCGGGGACTTGGTCAAGAATTTATTGCCTACTCCCATGTACATAAGGGTGTTTTCTACATTTTCTTCTAGAATTCTTATAGTTTGCTGTTTTTTGTGTATGTCTTTGATCCAATTTGAGTTGATTTTTGAATATTGTAATTGATAGGGATTCACTTCCATTCTTCTGCATATAGTTAGTCAATTTTTCCTGTACAATTTGCTAAATATCCCCAGTGATTTGGTGGCTTTGTCAAAGATGAGTTGGTTGAGAGATCATGTTTTTACTTCCTGAATCTCCTGTTCCATTGGGCTATGAAACTTGAATTTATTTTTATTTCTGACTTCTTCAAATAACCATTTCAAATGGAAGAAAACTACATGTTTTCTCTTGCAGTTCAAGGCAGAGAAAGAACCTGCCCCTTCCTATATTATTCTCTAGTAGTACATATTATTACTGAATGATAACTTCAGGAATCATTCAACCATCAAACAGGGAAACAACAAATTGTAAACTAAGATTTTTTTTTCAAACGTTTCCTTACTTTTAGTCTGTATAATTGAAAAAAATTAAAATGACTTGACCTAGTGTTAAACCATATTGTAGACTAAATTTCTACTTCAATTGACATTTTCTGATTGGTCAGATGGAAAACAAGTGACACTCGATTTTTTGAATCTTCTGGTTTAGTTTTTATAAGGTGTTACTTTCCATAAATAGTGTGCTCATGGTAAAGTCACATAGGAATTGATATAAGCATCTAATTAAATTTCAGCACATGAAATGGTGCTGGCAAACATCAATAAGAGTGCCTGATCTCAAACCAGGCAAAGTGGGGACCAGAAGGAGGACCAAACTTTGCCTGTACGATGACCGCTTGTATACCTAATTGTGAACTGTACCCTACAACTTTAAAATTAAAAAAATTTTCCCATATATTAAAAATAAACAAATTAAAAAGAAAATAATACTAAAAAAGAAAAAGAAATGGTGACAAATTTGTGGTCCTAAGGGAACACATTGCAAGTCACAAAATGTTTTAGGTTTACAGAGTGAGTTGGGAATTTTTCTCTATTAGTTAACTGATTGACAAGCTGATCTGTGATTGACACATTTGGTCTTTTTTTTCTTAATTTTTAAAAAATTATTATGGTTACATAATACTTATACATATTTGTGGAGTACATGTGATGTTTTGATATAAGTATTCAACGTTTATTTGGGTAAATTACAAATCAGAGTAATTGGGATATTTATCACCTCAAACATTTATCATTTTTTTGTGTGTTACAAACACGCCAATTTAACTCTTTAGTTATTTTAAAGTATATAATAAATGATTGTGACCTATAGTCACCCTGTTGTACTACAGAATACTGGATCTTATTTCTTCTATCTAACTATATTTTTGTACCCATTGCTATCCTTCACTCCCAACTACCATTCCCAACCATTGTTAACCATCATTCTGTCTTTAGATCAAAGCCAGCAACAGAGCTTATTTAATAAAACAGCCTCTAATTGTCTAAAATTTTTCTTTACCAAGACAGTCTAGTTTAACCATAGGTCAAGTTTAAATAAGAGTTTACTCAGAACTTTTACTAATTTTATCTCTGTACAAATATGTAATTAATAACAAATATATACATAGAGAGGTAATGACATTTTATGATATTTCTTCCCTATTTATTTAGTTAATACATATCAGATGTTTCTTTTCAATGTTTCCTTGTAATACTACAATGCAATTATTCTTTTACCAAAACTAATGAATGTATATTCTCATAATAAGAAACTGATGTTGAGAACATATTTTTTTCTCATTTTTATTGTTTTACTTTTTACTGATTATAGGATTAAAGCAAGCAAGACATAGAATATTGTATTTAGTCTTCATTTGTAACATAATGGTTAGGTAATGATCTATGATGATATTCAAAGTTCTATGAAATCATTAGGGTAAAACTATAGATTGTAAGAAACTTTCAATAAACCATCATTCCTAATATTTTAGCAGTTCAATAATGTCAAACCCATAGTGGGTAAAAGAACAACAGACAAGATTGTAAAGATTTCAGTTTAAGGAGGTAAATTTAATGGGCTGCAATCAAGTCCAGTGCTGCTATGCTGTGTCTTAGGTTTGTGACTTGGGAAAATTACCTTATTTTCTATAGCCTACAGGGATTGTCAAGATTTGAAAGATTCCTGATTCTCAGAGAAGTTTGGAACCAGTTGAACCATACATGTGAAGTTCAAAAAAATGAAATTATTTTTGTCGCCTTTGTATTAATAATAGCCAAGTTAGAGATATGGATTTAGATCTTCAAGTAATGGGCTTCCAAATACTTCACACCAGAATGAAGCATTCAGCTCAGCCAGACACAAAGTTGGGCAACTTCAGGGAGAGTTCCTTAACATAGAACAGAAAGTTGACTTCCTCTGGTGTGGCTGACTTCTCAAAATACAGAGAGAGAAATAGGAGCTACCCTGAACTTGCCTAATTCTTTCTTTCAAACAGGAAATGATGGTGGAAGGAAAGACCAAAATCATCTCCTTAGTTGAAGATTCTTCATATGTAAATATGATGCTGGAGAAATTCATGGGCTTCCCAGAATATCAACATATAGAAAATGGTAAACAGAAATAGTGATAGAACCTACGTAATACAGTTATTGTGAAGAGTACATGAGATAAATGTGTAATAGTGCTCGGTAGCTGTTAGTTATTACTTTTTAAAATATTGCCATTGGTATTTTAAAAATATTTTCTCAGTGAGTTCTTTTACCAAGCCAGAATTGTTTGTGCTGGGCTACCTTAGTGGTTATAAGTGATGTGGGATGAAAAGTCTTTCCATGTTAAAATATAAACACAGAATCTTGTCTACTAAAATTTTAAAGGTTTATCTTCAATATAAAAACATGTGCCTTCATCCGTGAGTAGTGGTGGAGTTAATAAAATATTGCCCAGAACTAAGGTGGATTTTCTTGGATCAAGAGCTTGTAAAGTGAAAGTGAAAACGTCTGTAAAGAAAGTAGAGTGGTCCAGGTGAGTGAGTTTTCAGGTATGGGGAAAGGGATAGATAGGAGAAAGATAAATAAGTCAATTGAGTTATCAGAAGAAATGAAGGTTTTTGAAACAAATAGTGTATTTTAAACCAATGTGCTAGAGCTAGAGAATTGCTCAGGATGTCATGCTGCTGGGAAGTAAGCCAAGAAACACAAGTGGAGATGGTGGTGACATTCCACAATAAAAGTAGAAGTGTTTGTTTGCTTGTTGTTAACATAACTTCAAAGATACGCAAAAGCATAGAGGATAGTATGACAAGCCCTCTGTAGCCATCCACCAGCTTCAACAAATATAAAACACAATATTATTTCATCCAACCCATCAAATATACATTCTACCTTCCATCTAGATTTTTAGAAACTTATCTCAGAGACCAGAATATTTCATCTGTAAATATATCATACACATTCCTATAAGCTAAGCGCTCCTCAAAATGCATAACCACCATTGCATTATTACATTTAAATATTAATAATACATTGGAGACTTGGAAGAGGGATGGGAAAAGGATCCGATGGATGAAAAATCACATGTCGGGTATAACAGGCACAGGAAGAAGTGGTAGGTACACTTAAAGCCTAGATTTCTTTGCCACGATACAATGCCACCATGTAACCAAAAACTATTTGTACCCCCTAAAACTATTGAAATAAAGGGAAATAAAATATTAATGATAATTTCTTATTTATTTCAGTAGTTTTAGGGGTCCAAATGGTTTTTTGTTACATAAATACATTGTATAGTGGTGAAGAAGTCTGGACATTACGTGTACCCATTACCCCCATTAATGCACACCGTACCCAATAGGTGATTTTTAATCCCTCCCCCTGACTCACCCTCCCCCTTCTGAGTCTCCAATGTCCATTGTACCATTCGATATGTCTTTGCCATTTTTTTAGCTTAGTTCCCAAATGTCATAAAACAAGTTAGTTTTCACTTGTCGTGTATAACAGGCAACTTGAATAGATTTAGAGTCGATCATTCTCAGTGATCTATCACAGAAACAAAGAACAGAGTACCTTATGTGCTCACTCATAAGTGTACCTTGAACAATTATAATACTATAAGAAAAGAATTAGCAGTAGTGGAAAACTGCCAGGGGAGGGGGGTGAGATTGGCAGTTGAGGGAACCTTCTAGGGGAGGGAGGGGCACAACTCATCAACAAGCGTACATGCATAATCAATTTTTGTATACCTAACCCTGAATGGTACCCCACTTCTTTATAATAAAAAATAAATAAATAATAAATCAACCCAACCAAATAAGTTAAATCAAAAAGGCCAATCTATTGTACTTAGTTAATACAACTTTCAAATATCATTTAATCTATAGAATCTTCCACTATTTTATTATTTGAGCAAATTTTACTGAAGAAACTAAGTCCTTCATACTTTAGGGTTTGCATGGTTTCTTATATTCTAGTAGATAAAAAAAAATCAAGCATTTCTCTCAGGAATATGATGTGAAATAGTATTCAGAGATCATAAATGAAATCTAGATCTGCTTCTTGCTACTGCATTGTCATTATTTTAAACTTTTTCTATAGTCAAAGCTAGAAAATATTTTGTTATGATAAAACACATCATGAGCTCATAGTGATATGTACAATCGTTCATTTCCTTCCCACATGCTAATGTCCCTATCATAACACATTTGATTTATCCCACAATTGACACATGTATATAACTGAATAACTGCACTGCAACTATGTGCACATGTCTATTGAAAAGTTTAATAATCTTTGTGGTTCTTTCTGTCCTTCAGATCCTACTAGGTATATATGCAAATTACTGTGTTTTCAAATCATTAGAGTAGTTGTATTATGTCTTTATGCCATTAACTATGACCAGCATCATTTGTTTTATCTTACTTTTGATTTTTAGTAAATGCTTACAATTTTTTAATTCTGTAATTATGTGATATGCTTACATGGTTTCAAATGCAAATCTCTATCTAAAGATACATTTTTAAAAATCTAGTTTCTATTGTGACCTCCAACTGTTTCCACCCTCTCCCTGGAAGTAACTATGTTTTATGGTTTACTTATTTGTTGTTAAATAAAAACAAATATCATATACAAACATAATATTACTCTATTATAGCACATATATTTAGTTACAAGTAATAGCACATGGTATGTACTTTCCTTCATTTGCTTTTCTGACTTAACAGTGGATCATGACAATCATTCTGTCATGGGTTGAACTCTCTGGAAAGCAGACACTGAGATAGAGAGGCAACCTCCATCCCATGCATGTGGTTTAGAAAGTGCTATTGAAAACACTATGTATGATAGAGGGAATGAAAAAGAGGGAAGCAGAATGGGGAAGAAAGAGAAGATAGGATGCGATGTAGTCTCAGTAAGGGTTTGGATAAGCCTTGTCAAGTTTGCAGCTGGACTGACAAAAGTTAGGGTGAGTGGTCCAGGCTGTTATAGTCCTTTGTTTACCAGTGTACTTGGAGCAAACTGTCCCAGAAAAGAGGAGTCATTTTGGATGAGGCTATATTCTTGATCTAAAGTAATTCCTCAAAAATGCTGAGACATAAAGTCTGTATGCCCACAGCACCCCAATGGAAAAAGGAGAACAGAAATCTTTCACTCCTCAAGGGAGATCGGGATGGACACCATAGCAGCCCCTGCACACTCCTGAGTAATATATGGACATATTCATACTTCCTATGGTAGTACAGCAGTTTGCTGGAAAGATTTTTTTTTTTTTTTTTAGTTGGAGTCTCACTCTGTCGCCCAGACTGGAGTGCAGTGGCCGCTCCCGGCCACCACAGCCTCGACCTGCTGGGCTCCAGCGATCCTTCCGCCTCAGTCTTCCAAGTAGCTGGAACTACAGGCGTGTGCTACCACGCCTGGCTAATTTTTGATTTATTGTAGAGATGAGGTCTCGCCAAGTTGCCCAGGCGGGTCTCGAACCCACGGGCTCAGGCAATCCACTCACCTCAGCCTCCCAAAGAGCAGGATTACAGGCTGAGCCATGGAGCCCGGCTTGAGAAAGATTTTATAGATGGACATTTTGGTTGTTTGCAATTAAAAATAATTTTGATGCATTAATTTCCAGCATAACAAATTAGCTCCTAGTTACTAAATTCCTCCCCAAGTTTATGCCGAAGTATCTGTAGTAGAAAACATGAACCCAAATAAAGCACACAAATGCATATAGCAAATTAATGGAATTAGTCATATGTTCAGGAGAAATGAAAACATATCTACACAAAAATATGTACATGAATATTGATAGTAAGAGTATTCATAATAGTCCCCCCCAAAGGGAAAATAACCCAAAGGTCCATCAAGTGAAGATTTAATAAACCAGAAATATTATATACACATGCAATAAAATATTATTCAACAATAAAAAGGGATGAAATACGGATACACACTGCAATGTGGATGAATGTTAAACACATGATAAAATAGTCACAAAAGATCACACATTATATGTTTCTATTTCTCTAAAGTGTTCGTAATAGATAAATCTGTGGAGATAGAGAGTAATCTTAGTGATTGCCTAGCACTGGAGAAAGAATGGAATCTATTCACAGATAAGGTTTTTCCTTTGAGGGTGACAACTCATTCTAAAATTGGTTGTAGTAATGGTTGAACAATTATGTGAATATACTAAAACCCTGAATTGAACTTTTAAAATGGATAAATATGTGAAGCATATCTCAAAGTGGTTAAAGTAAAAAAAAAAGTATGGTACAGGGAGCTGTATTGAAATAATGTGTGTGAGTGTTTGGGGGTAGGGTAGGCGCTATGTAGATTTTTGTATGAAACAGCATTTCTAGTTTGGCTGAGAGAAAGATTAAACTAGAAAAAAACAGATGAAATTGTTCTCAAGCATTTCTAGCACCATGGCATGGAAACACCCTTATGCATTAAAGAAATAAGGGTACCTGCATGAACAATGTTAGCATACCTAACCCTGAATTGTACTCCACATCTTTATAATAAATAAATAAACTTTAAAAATTTTAAAAAGAAATAATAACCAACAATGCTACTGAAGCAAACACCCAAGGAATAAATTCTAGGTGTGAAATCTTGTACACCTGAAAAAATTTAAAAACATAGTTTCAAGAGTTCCATCCAACCTGGATGGAACTAGAGTCTATAATACTGAGTGACCTCTCACAAAAACAAAAATCCGAATTTCACATGTTCTCACTCATATAATGGACCTTGAAAATCCAATGCAATACTATAAGAAAATGACTGATGGTACTGGGAAACTATGGGGGGGAGGGGGATGGGATTAACAGTAGCAAATATCTGTCGGGGGATGGGAAAACACTTTTTATCTACAGGGTGCCTGAATGAAACGTCATTGTACACCTAACCCTTAACTGTACCCCACAAAACCATAATAAAAAATACTGATTAATGAAAAAAAAAATTAAAA
>NW_007259204.1:1410-167628 GCF_000164805.1 Carlito syrichta | reverse complement strand
GAGTTGTTGATAATTGCCATTCTGACTGGAGTTAGGTGGTATCTCAGTGTGGTTTTGATTTGCATCTCCCTGATGATTAGTGAGGTTGAGCATTTCTTCATGTGTTTGTTGGCTGCTCGAATGTCTTCTTTTGTGAAGTGTCTGTTCATGTCTTAATAGACTTTTACAGTCTAATTATCATTCTATTTAAATGAATTCTAATCTAGCTCTTTGTTCTCATAAGTGATTTCATAGTCAACAAGTTACTCTTGTTTTCAGAACCAGAAATCTATCACTATTTTCCTTTTTTTAACTGAACTTTATATTTCTACTATTAATAATATAATGCAACAATACTTAGTCCCACAGATGTTATGTAATGACCGAATTAGAAAAAGTAAACGCCCTCAGTTCACCAATCTTCTAAAGTGTAGTTTTTTGAGTAGATAGCTTAGAGAAAAAAATATCAATTAAACTTCAGACTCTGCTCCCCTTTATAAGCTAGAGTGTTTTTTGTCAATACACGATTTATACAATCATATATAGCAACCCTGTGTTTGCCACACAATATATGCTTAAACACATATTTGTTGAATCAATGTATGGATTTTTTTCTCATCTAGAGAATTAGACTTAGCCAAATTTCTGTTTTACTTCTACATATCAACTATGTCCACATGAACCACATAATATTTCAAAATTTATTATGTCAAAGTAAAATGAAACTAATTGAAGTATCACCAAATTTTATGAAC
The DNA here is from genome assembly GCF_000164805.1 of Carlito syrichta. Classification (NCBI taxonomy): domain Eukaryota; kingdom Metazoa; phylum Chordata; class Mammalia; order Primates; family Tarsiidae; genus Carlito; species Carlito syrichta. Next base: position 166,894 of record NW_007259204.1, on the reverse strand, counting down.
TAAAATATTTTTTTATTTTTATATAGTTGCTTTGTCATTAAGTCTCACATTCAGGATATTTATAGATTAACATGTAACCGTTGACATTATACCAAAATAATTACCATCCAATTTAGTCTTTTATAACCGCTAAACATATGAAGCACTACATGTTAATATTTAAGTTCACCTGCATGTACTCTGCATTGACACTTCTTAACATTTTCCCTTTTTTCTAGACCTATTATTTTCCAAGATTCCCAGCATTGGAATGATTCATGAGAAATGAATAAATACTTAATAGGTATTTAATAAATATTCATAGCATTAAATTTTCTACTCCTTTATTTCTCTCCCTTCTCCTTTATGCCACACATGTAGTTCATCTAAGTCATTAATTTCTTCCCCACAATATCATTCACATTATTTCTTTCTTTTTTAATTTTATATTTTATTTTGAGAAAGCAGGATTTATTAAGAGAACAGAAAAGCTCCCACAGTTGGAGGGGATCCGAAGGGGTTGCCCCATTCACATTCTTTCTTCTTTGTTGGTTACTAGCAAAAAAAAAAATAGTATAAAACTAAATTATGTCAGCCCTATATTTTTTTATGAGCTCTCAATTGCTTCAGTTAGTTGGAAGCTAGTTCTAATGAATTTTCATCATATTATCAGTGAACATACCAATAAAGAAATAATCTAAGTCAGAGTAATGTGGAATTCAGATAAAAATGAATTCATCATAGAATAACAATAAAGTGAATTTTGAATATGTTAGTGGAAAGACTGAAAAATTTAAATTTAAAAGGAAAAATACAATTAACAAGTATGCATAATATTTGAATTATTGAGGAGAAATTGATATGTCTGGTAGACCGTGGGAATAATTGGAGCACCAACACAAGCCAATTAGTAATGTGTAAAACTTAACAATTTATGGACAAATACATAAGTGTAAACATGTTACTCAGTCATGCCTTACTCCATGCTTCCTGGCTGCGGCCCCCTCCCCACCTTGGAGAGATGAATCTTCTCTTTCTCTTCCTCTCTCTCTATATTTATTTTACTTTTAAATAAACTATATTTTCTAATCTAAAAAAAAATGTTACTCAGACACTTGAAATATAATAACAGAATAAGTTGATGAAAAAGTATGAAACACTTTTGACAATGGAATCAGGGGTAATGGTCATGGTTTGGTACTAGAAACTGTTTATTCTATATTATAAACGATGTCGAATTTTCTATTTTAAAAAGGCATATGTGTTTTCTGGCTATGAATGATTAATTGGTACTATGATGTTCTTACTGTCATAAGCAGTTAGAATATGAAAAAAAATGCCTGAAAAGTACAAAAATTACACAATCCCTCATATCCCAGAAATATCATTAGACTTAGAAAACAGCAGGAAACTGTGGCTTATAAGCAGGATAAAAATGAGTCAAAGCAAATAGATCAATAAATCATAAAAATTCTATAATCAGCATAAGAGAACTTTACAACTGCTAGTATAATTTATCTAGGGACTGAAGGGAGATTTGAAAAGTATTAAAGTGAAAACTATAAAGGAATAATTAAGTATAAAAAGAATCAACAAAAAAGTCAACTATAAAAAGGAAATAGGTAGAATTTATAAAGATATAAAAATAAAATATCTGAACTATATTTAACAACAGATTACACACTGCAGAAGAAGGTATCTTTCAACTTGAATGCATAGGAATAGAAACTACACTGAAAAAAGAAGATAAAAAGGTTAAAAAAACTTAACAGAGACTCAATAACCTTTAGAACAATAGCAGAAGTCAAAATATGTATAATTGGAGTTCCAAAACATGGAGAAAAAGAGACAAAAAATTATTTGAAGAGACAATAACAAACTTGTCTAGATTTGATGAAAAATAGCAAAACATATCTCGCATAATCTTAATAAAACCCAGTAAAAAGAATTATCACTGACTTTTTATTAGAAACAATGCAAACCAGGAGATAATGGAACATCTTTTTAGTACAGAAAGAAAATTTTAAAAAACTTCAACACAGAACTTCAAATCCAAATAAAAAATTATTCAAAGGAGTACAGATTAATGAAATTTGAAGCAAAAAAAAAAACTAAGGGAATATATTTTATTGTATCTATATTATAAGAAATTTTAAAAGAAACTCTTTAGGTTGCAGGAAAATAATACCAGAAGCAAACTTGGAACTGCAAAAAGGAATGAAGAGTATCAGAATAAGGTTGAGACATAATTATAATGAAAATTTAGACTAGAAAAGATCACAGCAGCAGCAGCAAAGAAGAGCATTATGGGATCTTAATGGGAATATGCTCTGTAAATCAAAAAAGATTGTGTGTGTGTGTGTGTGTGTGTGTGTGTGTGTGTGTGTGTGTGTGTGTATCAGAGATTGCCCATGTTCACACACACACATACACACAAACACACACATTCACATTTTCAATTTTTTTTTCTCATATAGGGTTTAGTTTAATTGAGGATTTAAGATATATTTTATCAGCAGAAGCATGGTTCAAAGAAACTCTGGTGCATAAAATCAATCTATAAAGTGGATAAAATAAAACTGTCCCTTAGTAACATGAATGCAAAAGCACTACTTACAATTTTTCTCTTCCTTCTCGATGAAGTTTCCTGAAGTTCTCTGAGAAACACTTAAACTCCGTCAGATAGCAAAGTATGAAGAGTGTTGATCTAATCAATTAATATTGCTAGTTTTGAAAAATTTCTACCTTTTACATTTCTAAAAATTCTTACCAAATTACAAATAAGATAGATACTTGAGAAGATAGGACTTTCAAAAACAAGCAAAATAATCAATAAAACAATCTACAATAAAAATAAAACTATTGGAGCTTTTTGTTGTTTTGCTTAGTCATAACAAATGACTGTTTCTTAGTTGTCTTCAAACCAACTTTATTGGTTATCAAAGTCCACTAGTCTAAGAAGTCACTTGAATTTGGCTAAATCAGTTATACAAGACAGCATAAGGAGCCATTAAAAAACAGAAGTAACAATAACAACGTAAAGAGAAATAACTTATTAACTACAAAAGGAACAAGAAACCATTCTTTAAAATTGTCCCTTACATGTAGAATGGTATAGTGGATGTTGGAGACTTAGAAGGGGTAAGGTGGGATGGGGATGAGAAATGAAAAATTACCTACTTGGTGCAATGTACCCTAGTTGTGTGGTGGCCACACCAAAAGCCCAGACTTTACCACCATGCAATTCATCCATATAACCAAAAACCACTTGGACCCCTAAAGCACAGTACTCCTAAAGCTATTAAAATGAAATAAAAATAATAAAAAATAAAATGGTGCCTCAATAGCAGGTTAACCAAGAATTTAGATATTCTTCAAATAGTTGTGTCTCTACACTGTCATAAGGATAAAAAATTAACACTTCTACTTTCATAATTTTTCATGGCATCAAATGTTTAGGCACATAATTTTCAAAACATTCATGTGGTATATTTGTATTTAAATTAGATTATTTATAAACTTGAAATATTGTATACACAGTCTAAGCTATAGCCATGAAGGACCTCTGTGTAAACTTTGTGTAACTGCTATTGAATATTAATATGGAAATTACTTACACAGTATGGATAATCTACTGACAACTTTTTTAATGGATGAGAGCAAAAGCCATGAAATGCCAGAGAGAGAATTAAGTATTATTCTATTAATATGAAGGTAGAAAAATTTAAAGCATATTGAAGATATATTTAGAAATTTAAGATAACATGTTTGAATTGAAAAAAGAGGTGTTATTATTACTGTTTAGTGCCATGAATTATATTCTTGGTGTTATGAGTTGGCATACTCCATTGCCATTTTACAAGTTTAGAAATAATTGTTAGTTATTGTTTCATTATTTGTCTTAGATAAAAATAAGAACCGTCTTTGTGAAATCATAGTAATTCATGTGAGTGCAAAATTTTTCTCATAAAAATGAAGATATCATGCAACAGTACCCTAAAACAAGTTTTTAAATCATTTCTTGTCCTTTAGTATGCTATATACTGTTAAATTAATTTTCCTTATCAATTATATATGTTTTGTTTCCCTTCTTTTACTTTCAAGTATCCTGTCCTAGAAACCTGACTAATCAGATCACTATAAACTAAAATTTAAAAATAAAGAGAAGTTTCCCAGCAACGGAACTCATCTAAAAGAACCCTATTCACTTAGAGTTTAGTATTAAGGCTCAGTAATACTGAGTTCATATTTCACTTATTTTTTTTGCAAAATGAAACCTTTATATTTAAAGTGAAAAAGACACAGGGATTTGTTTAAAGGCCGAATAAATATTCTGGACAGGATGACCAGAAGTTTATGTGTAAGAAAATTAGAAAATTAGTCTACTAAAATAAGAAACAAAATTTAAAATCCATTCAAATTTGAAAAACTAATGTATGGGTAATTATTTGTCATTTTTGAAATCCCAGCGTGAATAATTTTAATTTCTAATCCATAATATGTGAATAAAATTGAATTACAGAATTCTAAGTATACCAATAGAGTAATCATGAAGTCACTTCCTTTTTTAGAACATTTTTCTTAGCTCTCTGGTGACTTTGTATTTATTTTAAAATCTATCACTTTTTTCTCTTGATTTTCATGAATTATAATAATCTTAATGACCAGAGAAAAATATTTACTAAATGTATGCATATTTTATATCATTGCTGAGCTAGGTCAGAATTACATTCCAACATTCACAATCATTACAATCAAAATTATTTTTCTAAAACCATTTAGAAGTAGATGTAAATGTTATTTTTAAATTTTAAAAACTAGATTCATTTATACTTCTAGTAAAGATAAAAGTTAAATTTGAAAATCAAAAAGATTAATAAAGCCATAAAACTTAGCAATTACAAATCAATACTTTTATATCTGCAGCTTACAAAAATATTTCTGGGTTTTTTAAAGAATCAATTTGACTTCTTTGTAAACTTAATATGTGAAATGTCGTTTTATTTTCTAGTTCAGTCATTTTGAAATTTGACAAAGTGTTACTAGTTGAGAGGGTTTACAGTACATTTGAGTGTGTATCTGGAAAGAAGCAAAAACTTTAAAGGTTTTTAAACTAAGACTAGAAATTAAAAGGTAAGATAAAATGTATTCATTCTAAAATTTTTAAACAAGACAAAGTCCTTATTCAATTATTTATTGACATTACATTCAATGAGATACAGTGTATACTTTTAATTCAAAAACAAAGTTAGGCAATTTCTTTTTCAGCATATATATTTACTGATTCTCCTTGTCATAATTTGGTTCATCTAAACTCGAAATTTTTAGTAATATTGAGAATATACCAGAAGATGGAAGCTGAAATAAACACTCGTTTATAACTATAGAATTCTGATCTGTGCCCACTTTTATTTCTCTTTTTCTCATAAATATAAAATTAATAAAATAAAATACACATAATTACTGGTATAGTATTGTATGTTCAGAGTGAATTGGATAAAAACCATATGTCATAACAAGGTTATTTTTGTTCAACAAAAGGGATACTTTCCATTGTCTTTATTTTCTCTTTTTGTTCTTTGCCGCTTAGCATCTTTCTGTTGTCATTTTTTCCCAGGTTGCTCCTAGGGAGGATAGGTCACACAACTGAACACAAAAGGCGTGCATAATGTACTATGGCAGCAGACTATCACAGATATTTGTATTTTACTCTGTTTACTTTGACCCCTAGGACAACTCTTCTTGATGTTTTGACAGCTGCAGATAAGGGGAGGGAACTGATGTCTGCAAAGAAACACACACACACACACACACACATACACACGCGCGCGCGGGCAAAAGAGAGGTTATATATAACTGCAGTTGTATTCTCTATTTCTCTGTATTTGACTTTTTTTTGGTAGATTCCACAAATAAGTGAGATCATGCAATATGTGTTTATTTGTGTCTGGCTTATTTCACTTAGCATAACGTTATCGAAGTTCATCTAGATTGTGGTAATTGACAGGCCTCCTTTTTTAAGGCTGAATAATATTTCATTATATATGTGTGCACACATGTATACACAACAACTTCTTTATCCATTTGCCTGCGTTCATTTCAGCACTATTCAAAATAGCCAAGATAAGAAAAAGTTCTATTAATTCATGGATTGATATTTATGGAAAGGGTTGAATTACTCTACTATCAATATATTGAATAAACCAAATCAGCCCCCAAATCCAATTGTACACCTAACCAGTTTGCAGCAAGAACAATATACAGAAGAAAATCTTATAAATTCTCTGTTTCTCTCTCTCTCTCAGATTTCTGGACCAGTCAAGAATTTTACTGGTTGCATAGCAGTTATAGAAATCAATAACTGGGAATCTTTCATTCCATCCAAAGCAGTGAAAAAAAATCACATTGCTGATTGCAGGTAAAATATTACTAGTGAGTTTTCAAATAACTTGTTAAAATAACCACACCAAAAATTATTTCCAAATGAAATAATCTAATCAAGATTACAATATATTTTGTTTATTGTTTCACATCTCCACATTCTACTTCGCTCTCTTACAGACTATAGAGTTTTTAAGCTATATCCCATTAGGTTGGATTATTGTATAAAATGAGTATCTCCTTCTTGCTTTATAAGATTTGTCATATCAACCAACAAATGATCAGTTAGTCATGATCAGTAAATGTCTGGCAGAGCTAGTTTAAAAAATAAGCATACTAACAGTCATAGATGTGGTATATTAGTTAGAGTGTTAAAATGTTTTCTTTCTCCCAATTCTCAAAAAAGTTGTTCTTGGGTTTGAATTTCTATTACTGGTGATACAGTTCTTTCAGACACTCTGCTTCTGACTACAGAAATCTCTAAATGTGATTGACAGTGGCATATTTGAGAAAATATTAGGCATTAAAGCACTGGTATGAAGTAGTTAAAATATTCTCTTTTTTTAATTGTTAGTGGAGAAAAGGATCATTTTGGAACTTTGTGGTCAATTGGAAAAGCATAGTTTAGATGGCATTGTGAGGCAAGATGTTTGATCAAAGGAGAGCAAAAAGCTCACATACTTACCTTGTGAGGTTGTAACTTGTAGTTTTGATTTGCCTGCCCCTAATTATTTGGTGTTATTGAGCATCTTTTCCTGTACATATTGGCTATTTGCATATCTGCTATAAAATTTCTATTTGAATCTTTTGCTAGTTTTTGAATTTTTTATTGTTGTTGTTGAGTTTTAAGAGTTCTCTATATATTCTAGATCTTAATCTCTTACCAGATACATGAGTTGCAAATATTTTCTTCTATTCTATGGGTTGCCTTTTTACTCTGAGGTTACTGTCTTTTGACACATTTTTTTTTAATGTTCAAGAAGTATAACTTGTCTTTTTTTTTTAATTGACTTTTTTTTTAATTGACTATGTGTTTGGTGTTATATCCAAGAAATCACTGCCAAATTTAATTTCACAAATCTTTGCTCTATTTTTTTTCTAAGAGCTTTCTAGTTTTAGGTCTTATGTTTAGTTATTTAATCCATTCTGAATTAATTAGTATATATGGTGTTAAGTAAGATTCAAGCTTCATTTTTTTGCATGTGGGTATCCAGCTTTATCCAGGATCTTGTATTGATAAGGCTGTCATTTGCCTGTTAGATAGCTTAGTCCCATTGCCAATCACCATGTATGTAAGTGTTTAGTTCTGGACTTTTTATTCTACTCCATAGGTCTATACGTTGGTCTTTGTGCTAGTACCAAAAGGTTTTGATTATTGTACCACTGTAGTTAAGTTCTGAAATTAGGAGGTGTGAGGCCTCCAGTTTTGCTCTTATTTTTCAAGATTATCTTGTATATGTAGAGTCCCTTGAGATTTCATATGAATTTTAAAATGGGATTTTTGGTTCTGCAAAAATCATTATTGGGATTTTGCTAGGGACTGTACTGAAACTATAGATTACTTCAGTAATATTAACATCTTAATAATTTTATTCTCTAATCCATGAACATGAAATGTGTTTCCATTTATTGATTATGTCTTCTTTATTTCTTTCAGCAGTATTTTGAGTTCCCATTCTACAAGACTTTCACTTCCTTTGTTAAATTACTTTCTCAATATTTTATTGGTTTTGATACTATTTTAAATAAAATTAATTTTGTAAGTTTCTTTTCAGATTATTCATTGTTAGGGTATAGAAGAGCAACTGATTTGTATATTTACTTTGTATCCTGCTATTTTGTAAAATGTATTGATTAGTTCTGATTAGGTGATTTGGGAATTTGGGGGTTTTTCTACATATAAAATAATATCATCTGCATAAGAAATTATTTTGTTTCTTTTTTCCAATTTAAATGCATTTTATTTCTTTTTCTGGCCCAATTGTTCTAGCTAGGACTTCCAGTACTGTGTTGAATAGAAGTGACAAAAGTATGCAGCCTTACTTTGCTCCTGACCTTATATGAAAAGCTTTCAGTCATTCCCCCTTGAGTATATTTGCTGTGAATTTTTTACATATGACTTTTATTATATTGAGATAGTTTCCTTCTATTCCTAGTCTGTTCAGTGTTTTTTTTAAATCATGAAAGAGTGTTGAATTTCGTCAAATTTATTTTCTGCATTGAGATGACCATGTGATTGTTTTCTTTAGTCCATTAATGTGGTGTATTACATTGATCAACTTTCATATGTTGAACTGAACTATCCCTGCATACTGGGAATAAATTTCACTTGATCACCAAGTGTAAAACTTTCAATATACTGCCAAATTCAGTTTGCTAATATTTTCTAGAGAATTTTTGCATCAATGTTCACCAGAAGTATGGGACTGACGTTTCATTTTTTAATAGTGTTTTTGTATGACTTTGGTTTCAAGATGATACCTCATGGAATGGATTAGAAAGTGTTTCCTCCTCTTCAAATTTTTGGAAAAGTTTGAGAGGAAAGTTGTATACGTTCTTCTTTAAATTTGATATAATTAATCAGTGAAGCTATCAGGTATAGGTTTTTCTTTGTTGGGAAATTTGTGACTACAAATTCAATCACCTTATTAGTTTTACATTTATTTTGATTTTTTTTGTTTGTTTCTTCATGATTTAGTATTGATGGGGTTTGTGTTTCTGGCAGTTTGTCCTTTTTATCTGGGTTATTCATTTTGTTGGCATATAATTACTCATAAAACTTTTTATAATTCTTTTTATTTCTGTAGAATTAGTAGTAAAATCATTACTTTAATTTCTAATTTTAGTAATGTAAGCCTTCTCTCTTTTTTCTTAGTCCATATAACTAAAGGTTTATTGATTTTTTGACTTTTTCAAACAATTAAGTTTTCTTTCATTGGTTTTCTTTATTGTTTTCTTTTCTTCATTTTATTTATCTCTACACTGTTATCTATTATTTTCTGTTTTCTAATGTTTGATTGATTGATAGATTGATTGATTGATTTTAAAGATGTGGAGTACAATTCAGGATCAGCTATACAATTGGTCATCAGAGGTAAAGTTTGGGCCTACGTTTGGTCCCCACTTTGCCTGGTTTGAGATCAGGTACCCTTATTAATGTTATGTACCCCTCTGCCCCCAGCAGTTTCCCACTACTGCCCATCCCTTTCTTACAGTATTATGGTAAATATTCAGGGTCTGCTTATGAGTGAGAACATATAGTACTCAATTCTTTGAATTTAGTTTCTACATTTTTTATTTTCTAGTTTATTAAGTTTTAGTTAACTCATTGATTTGAGATTTTTTTAAAAAGTGTTGATAGCCATACATTTCTCATTTAGCACTGCTTTCACTGTACCTCATACATTTTGGTATGTTTCATTTTTATTTTCTTTCAGCTCAAAGTGTTTTTTAATGTATCTTGTAATTTATTCTTTAATCCATTGGCTTTTCAAAACTGTGTTGTTTAATTTCTACAAATTTGTAATTTTTCTAGTTTTACTTCTGTTATTAATTTTTAACTTTACCCCATTGTGATAAGATACTTTATTTGACATCTATAGTGTTAGTCTATTGAGACTTAATTTATGACCTAATATATAGTCTATTCTGGAAAACGTTCCATGTGCATTTAAGAAGTTTGTATGCTGTTGTTGGTGGGTAGTATGTTCTATAGATGACTGTTAGATCCAGTTGGTTTATTGTGTTAAGTCCTCTATGTCCTTACTTATAATCTGTTTGATTGTCCATTCATTATGAGAATGAGCTATTTTTTTCTCTCTTCAATTCTGTCAGTTTTTGCTTTATATGTTTTAAGTGTCTACTATTAGTTGTCTAAGTGTTTATAAGTATTATATTTTTTTGCTGTCCTGAACCTTTTATTAATGCATAATTGGCTTTGTTTTTAATGTTTTTGATTTAAGTTCTATTTTGTCTGACATTAGTATGGTAACCCTACTCTCTTTTGTCTACTCTTTGCATAGTATTTCCTTTTCTATCCTTTTACTTTTAATCAAGTGTCACTGAACTTAAAGTGGGTCTCTTGTAAAGAGGATATAGTTGAACATCTGTTTTTATCTGTACTGCAAGTCTCTGTCTTTTGACTAAAGAGTATACTCCATTTACATTTAAAGTAATTACTGATGAGGAGAAACTTACTAAAGTGGTTGGAGAAATTCTGGTCACACAATATATGTTTGGAAAGGATAAGGATGTTTTAATAGACTTTCAAGATAATTGTAAGTACTCTTGTTTGATATTACATCAAAACTTGATAAGAAATAAATTATTGTGTATTAGTTGCAAAGTAGAATGTAAAACCCAATCAATGTGCATTTTAATCTATTAACTTAAAATTCATTTTTCTGTCTTGCACTTTGAATTGAACTTTTACTCATGCACAATTTTGTACTATCAAAATATTGGTGTTGTGAGTTTTTCAACTATTCTAAATATCAATATAAAGTATCATATTTGTTAATATCCCCTCCAATATCATCAGAAAAGTCTTTATGTATTATAAAGCCATCAATCTCACCTTGGTGGATAAGACATTTTCAAAATTCTAATATTTGCTTGAAAGCTCAAATTTTATCATTGGCAACAAATACTGTTACTTGTTTTCCTTTAAGTGACAGACTTTTTCTTTTTTTTTTTTTTTTGAGAAAATGTCTGCCGTATACCAAAGATTGTGTAATGATAGCTTGAATGTCAGTTATTCTTTAAAGTAAAACTGTGTTTAATGAAAATAAGCAGCTATCTGATCTCAAACATTAAAAAATTACTAAAGTGCTTCTCCTTGAGATAATCACTATACTTCAGTATGCAGCAGAAATACTTTATGCATAATTCTCTTTTCATCACATATATTATTTTTAAAAGCAAATAACACGTTATGATTTAATAACATTAATAAGTCTGCCACTTTTTCAAATACATCCTAATTATAAACTATAAGTGATAATACAATAACTGCTAGGACAATGTTACCACAACTAATATTCATACTAAGGTGTTAGCAGTTTTATCCACCATTACCCTGGACCATCAGTGCAAATGTAAACACAGTGAAAAAGTCAAAAATCATCTAAGTAATTATTAAAAATATTTTAACTTCACAGTCTATATGAAAGATTGTTGGGGACCCCAAAATCACTCTACGAGAATTGAGCTCTCTTCTAATTTGTCTGGTGGCTATGTGTTTACCTCATCATTATAGTAAAAGTTATCTACACAGACGTTGGTTTCCACACTGGAGGACCACATGTGATGCAAGATTTTATCACAGAGAAGATAGTTCTACAATTTGATATTAATCATAGCAATGAGAAGCCGTCATTAAAAAGTTAAAATCCAAGCCGGGCTCGGTGGCTCAGCCTGTAATCCCGCGCCTTTGGGAGGCTGAGGTGAGTGGATTGCCTGAGCCCGCGGGTTCGAGACCCGCCTGGGCGGCGAGACCTCATCTCTACAATAAATCAAAAAATCAGCCGGGCATGGTAGCGCATGCCTGTAATTCCGGCTACTCGGAAGGCTGAGGCGGAAGGATTGCCGGAGCCCAGCAGGTCGAGGCTGCGGTGGCCGGGAGCGGCCGCTGCACTCCAGTCTGGGTGACAGAGTGAGACTCCAACTCAAAAAAAAAAGTTAAAATCCTAAACATATAAAGGAAAGTGAATATCATCACAATTTATATAACTTGCTTGATGTTTTTTGTTGCATTTTTTAAATTTTACCAGAAGACTTATATGTTTAGAGTAGCATCTTCTATTTCCTTACCTCTTTTGTGCAATTAACTTTATACTGACAATATTAAAAAAATCTAGCAACAGCTTTCAGCATAGCAGGGAAAAGGAAATTGATTCACTTGTTGTGGTATTTTGTTTATTTGGTGGTTGTGGTTGTTGTTTGTTTTGTTTGTTTGAATAATTGTACCAAGGTTTTCTCCAATGGTAGACTTGATGATAATTGTATTTATGTATATAACAAATAATTTCACCTTTGGATTAATTCTTATATTTAACTTTATTTTTCAGGCAACTATATTTATTTCAACTGTGTTCTTAATAACTAGATGGTATGTACCTCAGACACAAAAATTTTAGTATTATGTATTAGTTTGTATCTTCTACCCAGAATATGAAAGACGGATTTTTTCATTCAGACACAATAGACATAGAAACACAATAGAAATGCAGTATGATACCATGAACAGGTAAATTAGTTATTCTATCTCTTGTTTTCTGTCCTATAGAAGCACTCATATGTGAGCTAATGACTCTGTGAATAGCCTTATTAGAAATGATAGAACATTGAAAAGCAAGAAAATGGATGTTTAAAAGGTAGATAAATAAAATGAAATACTTATAAGTGAGCGGAAACGATGAAAGAAAATGTATCTATATGTGCTAATATGAGTAGATCTTTAAAATTGCAGTTGAGTAAAAAACAATGACAGCTATAAGAAACATACCATTTATGTACACCTTTAAAGCTACCTCACATCCAAACACTATCTTGCCCTCAAGTATTTTTATATGATGGCAAATTTTCTAGATTAAATGTTTTATTACCCTGTCATTCTCTTTTAAATAATAACTATTCCTGAAGAAGTGTGTTATAATAAAAGGGAGAAGTAGTCTAATAAAAGGAAATTATTCAGAAAACAAAAGCAGAAAGCACCAGATATCATTTTCCAATTCCCCCCACCCCACAAGTCATCTCAACAGGCCATTAGTATCATTAAATTGAACATTATTTGCTTTGCAAAAAGGCCTATATTTTAAAGTATATAACAAACTGTTGTAAATCTGTGGTAATGATCTAGATGCCCTACTTTTAAGCCAATATTTATTTTAAATCCTTTATTAAAAAGACTAAGATGTAGTATCAACATTCCAGTAACACATCAATGCCATTTATTATTTTTTTAAATCCCCTATCATTTTCTGGTAGACAATATGAACCTTTAAAATACAATCTGAAAAACTACTCAGAAATAAAAATCTGCAGTGGATCATCTTATACATTCAAATAATATAATAAAATAAGATCCAAAATTAATTTGAGGAAAACAAGGTAAATTGTAATTTTCTTCAGTTTTTTAGCTATTCTATACTTGTCTTATATCAATGTGCTGTAACGCTGATATATTTGTCGTCTCCCAGAGATGTGCTATCATTTACAGGTGAAGATCAGATGATAAAGAAGAGCTGAAATTGTAATTTGATAATTATTCTAAATTTGTCCATCTGAGTCTGCCAAGGGTAGAGCTTTTAACATGAAGTTGAATTTATCACAGATGTAGGAACTCTCTTTTGTTATGTCTGCATTGACATGCCTACCTTTAGTAACTGCCAGTTTATTGTAATGTGTTTAAATATCTAAATGTGCCATGAGTTTTTTATTCCCATGATGAGGATAGTAGTATAGGAGATACAACATCAGAAAAGTCTGTTAATACTTACTAGACTGTTCCATAACAGATCATGCATTGCAATAGCAGCCAATAACAGCAATGATATTAATAAATAAATATAATCATAAATATGTCCATTTTAGCAAATTTTATTTTTAAGACTTACAATGCAGTAAAACTGGGTTGATAACTTGATGAATTCACAAATGTTTGCATTATTTCTTTTCTACTATATGTTATTTCTTCATTTATCTCACTATTGCATTTGGTCCCTATTAAAAAATATGTTATATTTGTCTATGAGTTAATTTTTTATGACTTTCATTTTATGTGTTTTTGGTCTGCTCCAGCGCTTATAAGATTCGTAATATTTAAAAAATTCTACTGCCTAATTTACAGCTTCAACATTTATTTTAGCTATACAAATTTATATTGATAATGTATTAATTTTGAAAAAAATGAAATTAACCATATCAAGTATTTTAACCAAAAATGTGAAATTAAGCCTGTAGTAGAACATTTGTTTCATATAGTTATACTATGGAAAATGTTTTATCTGTATTTTAACCTGATTTTAAAGACTTAGATGGTAGAAATAATCTACTACATACTTGAAAAATTCATGTATCTTCTCAGGCAGCTAGGCTTACTCCAATATATCAAAGATATTTAGCTTTTCATTTGTTTTTTGTTTTTAATTGTATCTATATCTTAGAAATTTGAGATAAAAGAACATATTATTTGGAAATAAGAAATTATTTATTCCTTAGCTCTCCAAATTCAAACTAGTTATTCCTAACAGTCTTAATAATGGAAAATTTTAAGTAATATGTAATTATTGTATCTAAATATAACACTAAATTTTTATGATATTTTTCATTGTATGGTATACTTGATATTAAACTATTTCAATTTAGAAAAATCATTTCAGTATGTGACTTTAAAATGCTAAAATTAAAATGTATTTTTTAACTGGAGTATTTTTACTTAACTATTCAAGTAGTCACATGATCAGAGTTTGTGTTCAACAGATGGCCATTAATTGTCTTTTCTAGTTCAATATTTTTAACTTAATCATAAAATCTTCAGTAATTGATGAAATTTCAATTTAGGAAAAAGTGTTTAGCAGAGTTGATTGATACTATTTTCATGTTATCTCGCAATCCACAGAAAGAGAAGAGCCTTAATTTTTAAAACCCATTTTAGTCATGTTATAACAATTCAAGTTGTTTAATAAACATCTTTTTTCAAATAAAATAATTGAAAACAAGTTTATTCTCATGGAGTGACCATAATTTATAATAATCTATTATATATTTCAAAATAGCTAGAAGATAATAATTCTGACATTTCTAAGAAAAAGCAAAATATTTGAGGTAATAAATATCCCAGTTACACTGATTTGTTCATTATAAATAATTTGAATGTATTAAATCATTACATGTGCCCTCCAAAATTAAAAATAAGATAAGTTTGTTTTCTAACATTCCATAATGGACAAAAATCATATATTTTGGGACTTCTGTAATTTGAGTAGAGCAAGATGGCACTAATCTGCATGAATAGTTTGTCTATGAGTAAATTTGGCCACAAGAATAGGCAAATGAGCCGGGCTCGGTGACTCAGTCTGTAATCCCGCGCCTTTGGGAGGCTGAGGTGAGTGGATTGCCTGAGCCCGTGGGTTCGAGACCCACTTGGGCAGGCGAGATCTCATCTCTACAGTCAATCAAAAAATTAGCTGGGTGTGGTAGGGCGCGCCTGTAATTCCGGCTACTCGGAAGGCTGAGGCGGAAGGATTGCCAGAGCCCAGCAGGCGAGGCCGCGGTGGCCGGGAGCAGCCACTGCACTCCAGTCTGGGCGACAGAGTGAGACTCCAACTCAAAAAAAAAAAAAAAAAAAGAATAGGCAAATGAATAATTTCTCCAAATAATTGTGCTTAAAGATATATTAAACTAAATGAATAAGTACTTAACTGAAGTCCTCAACAATCTAGATTTTGCAAACTAAAAATACATTGAATGTTTGTACACATACATGTATTATTTGGCCACTCCTTAAATACCAGCAATGGAATGGCCAGTTTTGTGAAATCATAATTTCCCAAAATGAATTGAACCTTTATCTCATATGTAAATTCTGTCCTCTGCATGACCACCAGACAATCTAAGAGTAACTACATAGTTTTTGTCATAGTCTCTTTACTTCCATCTTGTAAGCAAAAATAACATTTTATGTCACTTACAATCTGATTCTAAAGCTTACATTCCATAACAGATGGAACCAATCATGCAAAAAGGCAAGAACAATAACTTTAGAACCACACATTGAATTGTGGTGGTACTACTTATTTTCCATGTGATTTATTGATTCCTTCATCTGTAAATGGTTATAATAATACTGGCTGCAGTGTATTGGCATAAGAAATGCATTATTTGATATATTTTTCCAATCCTCAAAATGGTACCAAGTACATAGTATGCACTTTATCTTTACTATCTATTGTTGTTGTTGTAATTGTTGTTATTTATCATTTGTTTCTCATCAATTGAAAAAGCAACATAGTCCGTTTTTCTAAATTTTTCCAAAGAGCATCTAAGTCAATATTTGGTGGCAGTAGGGAGGTGGTCAGGAAGGAGGGGCCAGGTACTTTAGAGAACAGTATAACAAAGTGAAGAAGTAAAGAACTGAATATTAGCCATCTTCTGTCTTAAAAATATCTTGACTTGACTACTCCTACCTCAGATATTTCTAAAATATCTGCTCTTGGACTCAGTCTCAATCTTATTCCAAGTTGTGTACCCTCCCTATAATCTGTCCTCACATCATTATTCCAGAAACTCTTAACACCTTGCTCTCTAGAATCAATTTGGTTTATATATATATATAAATGTATTTTGGATGGTTGTCCCATCCAACTCTCATATTGAAAGGAGACCCCCAGTGTTGGAAGTAAGCCTTAGTCAGAGATGATTTGTCATGGGGGTGGGTCCCTCGTGTTCTCTTGGTAATGAGTGAATTCTCACTTTATTTGTTTACCTGTGAGCTAGTTGTCTAAAAGAGCTTGGTGTTTCCTTCTTTCTTGCTTCCACTCTCACCATGTAACACGCCTGCTTCCCCTTAACCTTCCACCATGATTGTAAACTCCCTGAGACCTCATCAAAAGCAGATGCCGGTGCCATGCAGATCTGTAAGCCAAATAAACCTCTTTTCTTTATCAATGATCAAACCTCAGATATTCCTTTATAACAATGCAAAATGAACTAGCACACTATTATATTAACATGAGAAGGTGACTCTTTTTAATGTTTGATATTTATAGGTATCTAGTGTATATTTATGGAGTACATGGGCTATTTTGCTACAGATGTACAATATATAATAATCATATCAGGGTAAATGGGATATTCATCGCCTCAATTGTTGACCATTTCTTTGTGTTATATGCTTTCTTAATGTTATTTTTTAAACTTCTGGACATGCCCCAAGGCCTATCGTAATTAAATGTTCTACTAAAAGTACTTTGAAATATGTTTCTCCTTGTTAGAAAGATTTGATCACAAAACATGGTTAATATGCTGCAACTTCAGAATTGCCTTTGCCACGTTACACATATGGGAACTAGAGCGCTTGACTGCTGCATTTGTGGAAGTGGATTTGAGTTAACCTGTGGTGTTTCTAAGGAGAAGACTCAATAGTCGGTTACACCAAGTTTTAGAGTTCAGCTATGCTGCTTACTATTGATATAACCTTGGCAAAATTACTCACCGTCTCTGTACTTCAGTTCCTGTAAGTGTAAAATGGAGGCAGTAATATTGGTATTATAGAGTCAACATGAGGACTGAAGGAAATTATACAGAAGCAATGTACTTAGCACAATGTCTGGACACAGGAATTGCTTTTGTTTTGGTAACTATTATGATCAGTCATATTCACATATGCTTATTTGACCACATTCCCAATATATTAGAAGTCATCAAAAAGAATAGCACTTTTCATAAAAAACTCAAAAGTGCTACTTTCATTCATTTACAATATCTACTTTATTTTTATTCCAGTAAAAAAAAAATGAGAATAATACACTAAAATAAATAAGAAGAAGTAGATACAAAGACACTTAAGAACAGAGTACCATTACAAATTTCATAGGTTTTGTTACACTATAAACTGAATTTATTTCTATTTCAATTTGACTTTTTTATTTTACATACTTTTTTAACTAAAATATATTTCCATTTCACTGTAAAAAACTTCCTAGTATTCTATTTCTGTCTCATTTAAATCTTTGTGCATTGTATGCTTTCCTTGACAATTGAAAGACATCAATATTTATATTTTAAAGTCTATTTTAATACTTGGGAAATGAAATGTTCAGGAAAAGGAAAATACTTTTTGTTTTGCAATAAAATGAATATAGTTAGATTTCACTTATACAAATATATTCTTATATAATAGAATTTGATATAAATCTTTTTCAAATGTCACTATTTGTGGTTCCATGTTTTATTGTGATGAAAAATAAAAGAATTGCTCATTTTGGAATAATAGCTTTTGTGATAGTGTTCATCACTAATGATGGTTCTGCTAAAAATGTCGCACGGAGTATTTAAATCTGTGGAGAGATCGATAAGGATCATATTCTTCAGTGCCCTCAGGCTTCTAAAGACTGTACTACCCTAAGACATATTTTATTTTCAATTTTTGCCTGTAGTATTAATAGATGGCAACCTTCCAAATGCTTATCACAGCCTTCAGAATAAAGTTAAGTTTTCTAACGACTTTGCAACGCAAGTGCTTCTATACCTCCTTCATAACATAAAATTTTTTTATAGGAGTAGTTGCAGCCCAAGACCAATCTGCTCAAGCCCTTCCATCGCCCTTGCCTCTAGGTGGGATAACAAGGCTAGTCCTCATTGGTAGAAATTATGTGCCTTCTGCCCTATGATGTTTAGGAAAAGCACTTGCTGTCATTGAGGATGAGGAGGACTTCTGGCATCTAGGGTATGATTGAAGCCTCTAGAGCTAGGATAGCTAACAGTTTCCAGAACTCCCCAGGAAAAGAATTGGGAAGGTACAATCCTGAGGGCAATACAGCTCATTAAGACATATCAGTGAAATAGAAGAACCAAGCTATGCACCAAGTTCAAAAGATGCTCTGTTTCCTCCGAGCAAGCATGTTATTCAGGTTACCTCAGGTAGTTGCCATCATGTTGAGAGATGAAGGTACAAGAGAAAAAGAAAATTGAAGAAATAAAGCCAGCCTTAGAATTATGCCAAAGAAAAAACTTTATAAGCTGTTATTAACATGGCTCAGACTAGATGCAGATAAATCAATGCTTCCTAAATTTTGATGGAAGTATATTTCTAAGAAAAACCTCAAGTCAAAATCGCAAAGCCTGTAAATATAAAATTCTACTTAAGTCCCCACATTTGTACCAGCATGAAGCAGTATGTGAAAGCTCTGCCTTCCCCCAGAGCACATACTGTCCAAAATCCTCTTCAGCTACAACCAGAAGCCAAGTGCACCCAGGGCCAGGTGCAATATACAAGGAAGTTGCTCCCCAAGAGAATTGTCTAATTGAGAAACTCTATAGTGTTAAGCAGAGGTGTCACAATTGATGACTTAGCCACTTTTCATCATCACTATGCAATTTGTTCCTCTGCTTCTAAATGAGCATTCTGTGCAGTTAGTTCTCTTGTCCCTGTTCCATTCATTTATATCAAGGAAGAGGGAGGAGGTTGTACCTTAGTTTGCAGTTCTGTAGACCTTAAAGAATCACAGTCAGATCTGATGGAGAGAACTGGTCATTACCCAGAAATCACTGACATTGAGCTGGATGTAGTGACTGGATAGAATTGGGTGCTTTGCCTCATGGGAAGGAAACGGGTGTGCTCTATATGAGAGAAATGGGGTGTGCACGAATGTTTAGTGGCCAGAGAGCAGCCTCAGGAACACATATCTAGCTGACCAGCAAAACAATGGCTTTTAAACTAAAGGCAGTGGCTCAGGCAGGGACAACCTTTTCTAGCCACCTTTCACCTAGTCAGAGGCCACCAAACTAGAGCCACAGGCCACAGCCAAGTTCATCACTTTCTTTGCAAGGCCCAAGAATAAACTTTTTAACCATTTTTAATGATTGGGAAAAAATTAAAATAAAAGTAATATTTTTGCAACACTTGAAAATTATATGAGATTCAAATTTCAGTGTCTATAAAAAAGTTTTACTAGAGCACAGCCACCCCCAGTCATTTACATACTATTATTGATCTCAGGCTACAACCACAGTTGAGTAGTTGTAACAGAAATGTGTAACCCGCAAAGACTAAATTATTTACCATCTGTCTCTTTACTAAAAAAGTTTGTCAATCTTTTCTATAAGTGGTACCATGGAACTAGTTCTCACCAATGAAATGTGAAGAGAAATGAATTTTGTCACTTACTGACCCAAACATATGGGAGATGCATGATGCTTTTAGTACTTTCTCTCTTCCCTGTTCCTTCTGCTTTACTGTCGGGCTGGATTAGAGGACTCTTAGACCCTAGCCTAAGTCCTAAGATCCAAACTTCCAAGTCCTAAGATGGAAGTTTCCTTAAATGCTAAATCACTGGATGAAGAAACTCTGCTCCCTCAATCCCATTGAGTAGAAATACCTGCCAGGCATAGTGGCTCACACCTGTAATCTCAACGCTTTGAGAGGCCAAGGCAGGAGGATCACTTGAAGCCAGGAGTTCAAGGAACACCAACATTAGACTACAAAGTAAGCTAAAATGAACAATTATGTTAGATAACTAAAATTTGGTGATATATTTATTACACTAATATTGGCTGCTAAAATTTTAACCTAAGGTGCCAGGATGTTTCTGTTTAGCTTCAAGCATACTTATATGGTTTCATTTATTCTTCCAGCTTCCATCTCAATAGTCCTCCATACCAACATATTTTTCCTCCATTTTATAATATTTTAACTCCTGCAGTGCTGAGAACATTGACACGAGTAAAGAAAATTCCTGTCATTAAGGAACTCACAGTAAACTGGGGGGAAAACACATAAACAGATAATTATAAGTGGCAATTACAATGGTCTAAGTACTTTGGTTGCCATAACAATGCCTACAATTGATAGATATCAATAAACATAGCAAAAGTCATTTAGCACTATGTTGGCACCAAGTATGGCTTAGTAGTACAAATTTACCTGTGGTGAGTTCAGTTCCAGTCAGAGACAACTTCCTTGACTCTTAATTACTAAGGAAGGTACAATAGAAACTTCTTGGTACAGTAGACAACCCCTGTAGGTCTATCAAGATAACTCTTTGATTACCATCCTCACCTATTCTACAAACTCTGGCTGCCTACTCATCAGGCATATGTACCTGGCAACAATCTCACAGAATTCTGTATGCTTACTAAGGAAACATATAAATAAAAAGTCAAATTTCTAATACTACTGTATTTTTTTCCCCACCTGGAAATGAATTCAGATATATCTGAGGCTTATCCTTGTAATATTCATCCATCCATCCATTCATTCATTCAGTAAATATGTATTTATCTTTTACTACTGTTGATGGTCAGGATATCTTCTAGCTACTGAGATATAAAAACATACAAAAGAGGCCCATTCTGCTCCTCATGAAAGCATAGATTGATGTAGTCATTTTCATGGAGTATGGTTGGAAGAAGGAATATACTCAAGCCCAGTACAGAGCAGGCATATTGGAATCAGAAATCATACCTGTTCTTCTTCTTTCAGAGTCTGAAACGTATATAAAATATTTGGAAGAAGTGAGGCTTCCCATGTCATGAGAACCCCTGAAATAGTGAGAAATTGGTGAATAAATATCACATCCTATAGGTAGGCTGGAACAACAAAACAAAATGAAAGCCAGGGTCAATTCTAGTGGAAACATAAGGGATTGTATGTTGTGCAGAAGTTCCTCGGCCTAGGAAAGTGTGGCATGATTTATAAAGGGAAAAAAGCCTGAAGTTTGTTCTCAAGTGAGAGTTTAATGGAAGAATAGGGAAGAGAAAAGCATTCTAGATAAGATGCTAGAGATTTTTAGAATAGTGGCATTTTTGGTGCTGCTGGGGAAAAGTCATAAGAGATAAGCCTGAAAATGTTGCTCAGAGCAGATAATGAAGGCTCCCCAGGTTAAAGAGCTTGGAGCGGCTGAAAGTCAGGGCTATGTTAAGATGTGCATTTTAGATGAATCGCCCAGATCACTCTGTTGATGTGGAGCTTAAAAGGGAAGAAATGAGACTGGAATTAGGGACACCAGATAGGAGACTTTTTGAATAATCTGAGGGAAAAAAATGCCTGAAACAAGTCAGTGTTGGCAGAAATAGAGAAGAGTGATGCATCTGCTGTTTAGGAAGAAAGATGACTAGATTTAGCTACTGAGTTTCTAGCAGATTAAGGAAGAAAAGGAGGCAAGAATGACTCCTAGAATTTTTGCTGCAATTTCAGGGTAAAAGAGGATCTCATCAGCAGATATCAACAAAAGGAGGAGCAAAATTTGATGGTGTCTCAACCTGAATTCCTCCTGTGCTGCTATGTACTTAAAAAAGAATACAATCTTGCAGAACACAAGAGAAAGAAAGCGAGAGTAGAGAGGACAGAGAACATATATGAAGATGTATTATCCGGCCGAATATTGCTTGGTAATAAGTTGGACTGATGATTGAGTCTCGCTGGACTCTTGATAGAGGCCACAGAAATGACTGCCTCTTGCAACAGTTGTCCAAAGGGAAGAAGGGAAAATAATCTTTTCAGCAGCAGTGAGGGCTGGAAGAAATGGCCTGAATCCCTAAAAATATGTGAGACTAAGAGGATATGGAGGGGTGTGTAGGAGTGATGTACGCCATTTTGGACACATAGGATTTTAACTCTTTTGGGAATAAGCACCCAGGGAAATATGTCCAGCAGGCCTGTTTATACTAGAGTCTGTAGCCTTGCATATGATAAGATGTGGAAATAGAAGTGTGAGAATATTAAATATAAAAGTAGCAGATAAAATCATTACAGTGAATAAAGTCACCCAAGAAAAGTGTTCAGAGTGAGAAGAGCAGAGGCCAAATACAAAGACCTGAGTGCTTTCTATTATACTTCTCCATATAGTCATCACTCCATGGAACTGACCTGAAAGAAATGGAGTGTCAGAATGTCACAGATCTTTCTGCAAAAAAGTTTCACATATTAGTAACAATAGTGTTCCTACAGGCATCTTATTTACTTATAATGCTTTGTCATTTGTCTTTCTCATTTAGGGACACATCAGTTCACTCATTCATCCAGTTATTCAGACATTTGCATTAGGGCTTCTGCTAAGTTTTGGGGACTCAAGTGCTGAGCTCCCCAGACTTGGCTGTTGACTCTACATGAGCCATGTTAGTTTATATCAGCCATAGAGACTTCTTTTCTTTTGAGTCGGAGTTTCACTCCGTCGCCCAGACTGGAGTGCAGTGGCCGCTCCCGGCCACCACAGCCTCGACCCGCTGGGCTCCGGCGATCCTTCCACCTCAGCCTTCCGAGTAGGAGGAATTACAGGCACGCACTATCACACCCGGCTCATTTTTGAGTTATCGTAGAGATGAGGTCTCGCCAAGTTGCCCAGGCGGGTCGCGAACCCGCGGGCTCAGGCAATCCACTCACCTCAGCCTCCCAAAGGCACAGGATTCCAGGCTGAGCCACCGAGACTTCTAAAGGTCACTCTAGACCAAGCTGTGATCATATGATAATATTTGAGGTCTATTGTTAACCATGAGATGTGTTTGTCAAGATCTGGAGGACAGTCAAGATATCTTGCTCCTTTTAAATATATTGATGTCACAAGGTGCACTCTAACAAGTTCACGCTATTGGAATTTTGAAGGTTTATGACCGCAGCTGGAGATCTGATCGTCTCATCACATGTGAGCAAAGCCAGGCCCTCCCCATTGCTCTATTGCTGACATGCAAAAACATCAGGATTTCCCAAGGCAATTTGCTTGTTAGAGACGCGCTTGCTAGCTATTGTGATGAGTCTACTGAGCTATGAATTGATTTCTTTCATTGTGTTGGCTAGCAAGAATATACAGCGTTCAGCCCTTTTCAATATACCATATGTATTATATTCTGCATTCATTTTTACATTCTAATAATAATTGCTAAAGTTTTAAATGAAATGTTAAGCATTAAATGCAACATAATTTTAATGTTTTATGAAAAGGTCTGTATGTGTGAAAATAAAGACAAAATCATAGAACAGAAACATGGCTCTCATTTTCTACATGGCACACAAATTGTTTTGTGACATGCTGGAGAACAATCACATAGTCTCTTTTTGGCTGTTATTGGAAGACTGACTAAGGGCAGTGACTTAGTGAAGGCAAATAGCGTGAACAACATCTAGGTTTTAATGTTACTTTTCATGTATACAGCTTTAACGTCTAACAAACAGTTGAGTTTTAGCCCTAACCTTTGATGTCTCACTCATTTAAAAATTGAAATAAAGGTTGGAGTTTTTGTTTTTACATGTAAATTATTAACACTCACCAGGCTTTCAATATTTCTAGATCTGGTACAGGAAAGGATTCATTTTACTTCCAATCATTTTTATATTCGATGATATTACTATAAAATAAAGTACAGAAAATTAAACAGAATGCATATCTAAACATATCAAAAAGAAAAATTCATTCAATAACGACAAACTGATAGTTTGCTTAATTTAATCAAAATTAGACCCATATCAGTATGAAAATATTGAAAATGTCAAATTAAATGTATATAGTTTTATTGCCTAAAAGTATAAAGTCAGAAAACATGTTAGAGGAAATCTACCTTGACAGTATGATGGACAAGATGATTTAATTTCTATTTTCCAATTCAGATGACTCCTATTTGTACATAATATCTTTTTCTATTTTGAAGATTCTGCAATATCTGTGCAAAACAGGGCAGAAAAAAAGTGGTCCCGTTTTAATGACCTCACTGCCTTTGTCACATTTAAGCATTGCTACATAAATAACTATACCAGTATACTTTTTCTGATGCAAACTTTATATACATTTGACCAATGCCTAGTTGACTCTGGGAGAAACACCTCAAGTGCAGAATAGTGGTAAGAAATGAAAAACAGTCACCATTGTATTAATTGTGTCCATTTGTTCATTTATTAGGGGAATTTGTTAAAATCCTTCTGCATTTAAAATTTAAACTCCTTTCAGTTTATGTTGGCTTCTAGATAAAAGTCACAACAAGGCTCGTGAGGTTCTTCTTGGTCATTCACCATTACTCTAGGGCTTGAGATAGGGCACCAGAGGTAGAACGTGTGAGATGCTGTCAGAGTTTACTAGGATATATGAACCATGAATCTTAATCTGAGACACTCATTTCTGCTTAAAGCTCACGCTATTGCCAGAACTATGCTAAATACTTGACTTCATACTAAAATAACATGTGGGACGTTCTGTTGTTTGTCTACTTTACAGATGAGAAAACTAGACAGGAAAGGTTTAAAAGAATATGCAAAAGCATACAGCTGTCCTAAAGTAGAACTAGGATCTCACTCTAGCTTCTGAGCTTCTTCTAATAGATTGGAGATGACAAACTTACAGTTCCCCACTCACCAGGCAGATTTGTCATTCATTTATTTGTAAATTCACTTATCTAGTCAGTCAGTCAGTCATTCTATAAATACCTCAGAACACTCGATGTGTGTTAGGTTATATTTTAGGCCCTGGGAATACAATGTGAACTAAATGAAATCCCCGTCATCACAGAGCTAATGTGGTAGCAGAGAAGATGGACAACAAACTAATAAATGAATAATGAATATGGCCTAACTCTTGGAGATAAGGGATACATAAAAGACAAAATAAGACATCAGATATGTGTCTGTTTATTTCACTTGGACATTTTTTTTTTAATCTATCTTGTGTGATTCATTTATTAACCCAGAGCTAACAATAATATATTGTTTCCATTGTCTCCATTTGATCAGCTATACTCATGGTGACTAGAATTGTAAGCATAAAACATTCCAAATCCAAATAAACTATTTTGGAAGCCCCCTCCCCCCAAATATACATCAAAGCATATTGATTCTAACCTGCCTAATTAACTAGGTTAGTTTTGCAAGGTAATAAAGTTATCTCTGAAGAGACAGTGCTTAAATAGACAAGTGACTCATAAGAGGGATTTGACTAGAAAAATACTGGGGAATAGTTCAAGCAAAGTACCTATGTGAGGATGAAATTGGTATATTCCAGTAACACTGTCACTGGAGCTGAAGTGGACAAGGACAGTGTGGTAGAATATTAGATCAGAAAGCTTCCTGAGGAATTTACAGTCCACATTAAAGACTGAATTTCAATTTAAGCATGACTGGAAAATAGAATTTTGAGCAGTGACGAGACATGATGTAATATGTATGTTAAATAAATGTGATTTTGACTGCTGTGTGGTGAACTATAAGAGAAAGGAGTGGAATTAGGGAAGCAGTTTTGATAACCATGAAACAATGAGAAGTAATCACTTGTGTGATATATTTTGAATGTAGAAGCAATAGACTTCTTTGTGGATTGGATGCTGGTGGGATGAGTTGAAAAAAGGTTTCTCTCATTAGTTCGGGCCTGAGATGGCAGTGTCTTGATCTAGGGTGGTATTGCAGGGACTATGGCTCAGCAGCAAATTACCACAGAACAAACTTGTGTGAAACAGTAATTAATTATGCCGAAGAATTCTGTGGATCAAAAATATCAACAGGACACAACAGTAATGGTTTGTTCGTTCCCCAGAATTCTTAGGAAGAACCTCAGCTGGAAGACCTATAACCTTGAAGCTTGAAGTCATCTAAAGACACAGTCACTCACTTATCCAGAGATTGACTCTAAGCTGATTCTAAGTTACTTTTGTTTTAATTAGAATTCATACTTATTCTGAGAATAAAATGATTTTGTTTTATTCCACTAATGAAAGAGCTCTGTCTTCACTATACTTCAAGTGTTGGACTTTTATAAGAATATACAAAAGTTTGCCTCTGAAAGTTTCAGACATGGGAAAGAGAACTCATCTCAGAATTGTTGCTTGAGTATCTGTGTTAAACTCAATTCCAAAATCTTTGCAGCTAAGAATAATTATTAGTTTATATCTCCCAGAATCAGGGTATATAAGGCGAACAATTGTCCACCCATTGGCTAATTTAAAAAAAGTGACAGACCAATTTCATTTATTTCGCCTCACTTGCTGGTGACTTTCAGAAGTGCATGCTTGTGTGTCAACCCAGACATCAGGATAGACACTTGCCTTTCAGTTAATGCCTCCACCATCATATACAATCATAGTCAGTGCATTCTCTCATCACCCTGCCCTCTCTTGCAATCAGTAAGCCCATCAACGTACTCCAAAAAATATCTTAAACATTTCTTCTTTACTGCATACTTTAGGTCAGTGCCTTGGCTCAGGATCACTGCACAAAACTCTCCAAATTATCTTCTTGCCTTCTCTGTTCCTTCCCCTGAATCTCTTCTAAATTGCTATTAAAGCAATCCATTTAAATAAAAAATTATGCCACCTATACACAATGATTAATGTGAAAAATCTAAATCATTTATGTGTTGCTACATTATGTCTTTTGTGATCTATCCATAGACTAGATAGTCTAAATAGAATTTCAATTATTTACTTAGAAGATTTTTGGCCATTAGAAGTCACCTCCATTTTCCTTGAAAATGTCAAGTTAACTTTTATTGTTCTATAACAGTGAGTGATAGCTGAAATTTGCACAAAGGTTTAAAAAATTATTTTGGTCTTCAATATAAATACTTGTATATACAGATGCAGGCGTTAATGAAATTTTCATATTTTGTTAAGTAGTCATAATTCATATATAATAGTTTAAATGACACAATTCATTGCTCAAGGTGCTTCTTAAACTATACTCTTAAAATATATGAGACTTCTGATCTTGGCCTCTGGACTTGACTCTCACCTTGACACGACTCATTTCTCACAATTTTTAAAAACACTTGGTTACTTACCTTTGAGATCATGTTGAGCTGCTACTATTTTTGAGGTTCTTCATTTTTTGAAAGATGCCTTAAGTTGTAGAATTATACAGAAACTTTCTGATCAGAGATTAACTGAATATAACAATGGCAGAGCCAATTAAAAGATTGCAGTGTCTAGAAACTAAGTATGGCATTTTTTGTTTATATCATGAATTTTAAGGCAGAATGCTCTGCATAATTCCATAGCAGAGACATATATTGTCCTTCATAAGACCTTGACTGGAAAAATTAATAAAAACACTGCTATCCACTACCATAGGTAGTTGCTGCAGAAAGACGGATAATCTTACCAACAAAAGAAACATTCATTTCCAAAAAAACTGCATATAAATATTTTACACAGTTACCTAATTTTCTCAAAGTTTAAATTGATTATAAATAGTTTATGTGCTTTTTCTGTATCTGAAACCTGCAGAACTCCTTAATGAAATCTTGCTTAAGCCTTCATCAATAAACCAAACTTGATGCACAGTACAGCAGTGCCCCCTGGAGCTAGATGACTTCACAAATTGACATTTTCTAACTGTTTTATTTGATTAAAACAGAAGTAGTGATTAATGTTTGAAGGCTCTGTTTCTTACCATCTAGAGCATAATGTAATGGTAATCAGACAATCATATTTATAGGGTTTTATTTTATTTTACATGCCTTTCCATAGTATACAGTGTTGTATGCAAAAAGAAACATCTATATGAATTTATAGTACAGTTTTTAAGTACATTACTTAGATTTTTTTCTTTATTTGCAGTTCTGACTAAAGTACCCATGTACAAGGTTGACTAAACTGGTCTGATGCACATGCATAATATTTGTGCATTCTAGCAGTCATAAAAATAATAAAAAGTTTAAGCTGGAAAATACCCTAGTGATCATCCACTAACCTACTCATTTTCTCATACGGGTGAGGTTAAGTCACCTGCCTGCTGCCATGCAATTTAGTTTACAATGTACACAGGAGGACCCTTAACTAAAAATGTAAATGCATGTCTTGCACTTGAAATACATTTATTTATATCAATCATGATGTATATACTCCTAATCTATTTACTGTATCTTTTTACTACTTAATAATAAATCCTGACAACATTTCTACCAACAATTGCATCATTTAGAATAAACTGCAATTTACACATGAGATCAACAGTATGATTTGTATAACTTCCAGACTAAAAACATGACATAATTGGAAATAATTAACAGTCTTTTCTTTTCTCTGCATACTGCGGTGTCCAGTGAATCCTGTCCTGGTTTCTAGAGCTCCCATCCCCCCCAAAAAAGAACCAAAGCAAAGAAGTGATTAAATTTAGGCCCAAATATTTTAACTGAATACAGTTATAGAAACATGAACAGTATTCTGAAATACGTGACTCTTAAGACCTTGATATAAGAATACAAGCCAAGGCCATTACTAGGTCATTGCCACTGCCATTGCCTTGCTAAGCTATGGTATGGCCATGTGCTCTTTGAGCTATGACCAGGCCCTGGTTTTGGCCCTCTTTCCTACCTTGGGAAGGTGAAAGGTGAATCTTTCTCTCTCTCTCTTTCTTTCTCTCTCTCTAATTTACTTTTAGATAAACTATGTTTTCTAATCTAAAAAAAAATAAGAAAGACTACAAGCCACTTAGATTATAGAGAAAGCAAGAATAAAGAGTGGAGAGACAAAAAGACAGAAAGGATAAAAAGAAAGAGGAACAACAGCTTTCTCAGTGTGGTGGGAGACACTAATTTGAATCTACTAGTGAACAAATATCTCCTTCAGTATTCTTACTCCTATGAACTAATTACAGCTGGAAAAATTAACTCTCCATTCCTCTCTGTTCTGCCTGTTACCACAGTCATATGTACCTGGAAGTTAGATGCTTTCAAGCTGCAGAAAGTGAAGCTGAGAGCCAAGACCTCACTCTCTTTCCTGAGGCAACCAGGCACCATTTGCACCCTGTCCTCACAGGTGGAGAGAGAGGTCTCCAGGCAGGTATGGGAAGTAGCCACAGTAAATAGGAATTTGGTTATGGCCTTTTCCCCTCAATTCTGATTATAAATTTTGTGTTAAGAAAGAAAAAAAAAAGACAATCCATTTATTTTGGCTTCCGGCTGATGTAAGCTTCGTGCTTGTGTTAAAATGCTATCCGTCCCTTTGGGAATCCACAGTGTATATATTACAAATATTCTTCTTGCAGAGCAAAACCAGCAGCCTATGTCATAAAATCGTCTCAAGTCATTACTGTTTCTTTTATTTAGTTTGTTTATTTATGGCAAAAGCCAATGGATGTATATGAAGTCATAAAAAGTATTTCTTAAAATTTTTTATTTTACCAAAAGCAAAAGCAAGTATGAGATTTGAAGTATAAGTTAATAGTAGAGAAATTAAAAGATAAACAAAAAGGAAAATGATGGCATGTTTTCGTAGTAGTAAAGATTTGTAGGTAAAGATTTTGGCCAGGTGAACTATACTAAACTTCCTAACAATGTTGAAAGCTGGGCATTTTTTTAAATGTACCCAGGGCATGACCTTTCGCTTTCCCAAACTTTCAAGAAAAATTGAACTTTTAGGCATGAAATATTTCAGTAGTGTATTTTTTTGGTATGTATTACAGTAAGCAAACAGTTTTATTGTTTTCCTTGGTTTGCACTCAAAGAAGTTTCGTATAAGAATCTAAAACTTCAAAGTTCAATTGTTTTACATAAACATAAACAGACAAAATTATAATTGTCATATATATCAGATATTATAAATGATATTTTTAAAAACTAGGGATAAATAATTTCATTGTTAAAAAGCTTCTTAAAAATATGTGATGAGAAAACACATTACTAATATACTATCTCTGTTTTTTATTCCAATACAAATGCTGCAAATGATATTCATGAATTGGAGGAATACTTAGCAGTTATGTAATTAAACTTTCCACCTAATTCAGAAATGTTCTTTAAGGGAGCTTTGGCAGGTGGTCATTCAGACTCTGCTTAAAGACTTGATGGGTGTTTACTATCACATAAGGCAGCCAATTGCATTTTCAACTGCTCTTAAGAGCTATAATGCTGTTATACTGTAGTCTCTAACTATAGTTTCTCTGATTTAGAGTAATTATTTTCTACACACCCCTCTTTTAGTTTCCTAAAGACAATTAGTTCTGTACTAAATATTTTCAATCCTAATATCAATAGTTTCCATTCTCAACTGGTATAATTTCTGAATGTTTCATACTTTTTTCTTCTCTAGACTTTATATATTTAATCATGTATTATTTAGTTTTGGCCCTAGAACCAAACTTTTTCAAATGTGACCTGTAAAGTATGGATTAAATTGGGTGCTGTGTGCTCAGAATTCAGTCTGGGATTGCATTAGAATTTTTGAGCATTCAAACACTTTGCTCCTTCATTCTCCTTGATTATTCAAATATCGGGATATTTATATCTGCAAGTTGTTTCAGTACCTCAAAGTATGTTTGACTGGCACTTCAATTCTGCTTTAAGTTACATGGGATAAATTTCCCTCTTTGCAAATCATTCTCCTTGAAAGGTAAAAGTTGAATAATTATATTTTCTTCCTGGAATTGATAGGCATTACCTCATCTGCCCAACTTTTAAAGCCAGCCCTTCTTCTTCTCTCTTCATTCACTAAATATAGAAAACAAAGACTGTGCTATAAATAGTTTTACTAATCTCAGCTCTTTCTATTTTTATTTTAGAGGTTTATGTAACATTAGCATGTGTTTCCTTGATAAGTTGTCCTTTGCAAAGCCAAATCAATTTTCTCATTTGAATCCTTTGAAACTGGCTTATCAAACTGTTTTAGATCCTTCTATGTATTCATATAGATGATGTTAAGTATATTGAGTATGGTGCATTCAGTACACCTGTGGAAATTACAACTCTGTGTCTCCCAAAACTATTGGTGAAAATCTCATGGTCTTTATCTGTGGGCCAAGCATTAGAAGAGTTTGTATTCTGTTCAATACATACATGAGTTCCATAAGTCCTCAATGCTCTATGTGTGGACACAGTAAACTTGGAGATTTCCCAAGGCAGGTATTAACAGGTATAAACCATGCTCACTGAAAGATTTCAAAAATGCTTCCATAGAATATGTTGTTTGAATTTACATAGGTCCTGAGAACAACTGTGTCAATACATTAGCTGCCATGTTTTCACAAGTACTAATTTTTTTGTCTTTATTTATATAATTTTTTGATATTTTATAGAATATCTTCAGATTTAATTCTGTTTTGAGAATAGTTGATATTAATCCATTCATGTGACAATAATAGAAATGAACCTAGAATAATGAGGTTATGCCTAGGTTTTGAAAATAAAATTACATTACTATCAGAGGCATGTATCTGACTTTCTATTTTCTATGACAAAGAAATATTATTCTTTGTGAACTAATTTTGCTTCTGTATTTTGGGCCCTTGAGTAATGCCTATAACCACACATCTACTTTTACCATTACTGGCTTTTTGAAATTTGCTTTGTTATATGTCTAGCACTGTACCCTTTCCTTTTATTGATATTAGAATGGCATTGTGGCTTGTTCAGTCTTTGAATAGTCTCATAATTTTCCATTCAGTGAATTCTTTTCCCTCATGACTCCAATTTAAGTTCAAAGTAGCAATCTCCTTCACTGCTTCTAGATTTTTTAAATAATTAGAAGCAATTAAATTGAATTAAGGCTTTTTGCAAAGATTAAGTTTAAACTATCATAGAACTCAATTTATGATAAAATAGGAATTAATAGGCAGAGACAAGTAAAATGGTAAACAGATTTTCCAATTTTAACTCAGTTATTCACAGAAACAGTAAGGGGAGAGAATGCCTTTCCAAAAATGTAATTGGCCTATATCTAATCTCAAGAAGTCTGTCAAGGGTACAAAACTACATTGGTTGAAAGCTTAGTTAAGCATTTTTAGAAACTTAGCACTAAACCAACAATAAATCTTCAGTCTAGTAATCAAACTATCAACCACAAAGTGAACACAAAACAAGTTCAAGGTGTTTCTAAAGAGCAGAGCTAACCTTAAAATATTCAGAAGGAAAGAAAATATTTTTATCCTGATTATCTCAGGGACAAAAAGGCATTTTCAAGGGCATTGTTTTGTTAGAAAGATAGGAAGCTCTAGTTCATTAAAAATGAACAGCAATACAATTGGAATGCATTTCTTAAGGTAATAAGCTTCAATTGAAAATGATAAATGTTTGTTTATAGTTGACTCTGATTCTATCAAACTGTAGCTAATC
Organism: Carlito syrichta; assembly: GCF_000164805.1. Classification (NCBI taxonomy): domain Eukaryota; kingdom Metazoa; phylum Chordata; class Mammalia; order Primates; family Tarsiidae; genus Carlito; species Carlito syrichta. Next base: position 133,796 of record NW_007259204.1, on the reverse strand, counting down.
TAGAATAAAGATTGCAAGTTTCCCCCACTATATTAAAATAGTCATATCTAGTCTTTAAGTACAGACTTACTCACACCCTACCACCCCAACATAAATTAGCACAGTGTCAACAAGAAACCCCTATCAAAACTTAAAAGATGGGCTTGCACCATTTACAAATTTCTTATTTCAAAGAATATATGTAATTTGGATGAAACCAACATATGATGCTTTCTGCTTACATAATATTTCTACATTTCCCAAGAACAATATAGAATTGAAGGAAATAAGTATAGGAAGTTATGAAAAATTGTACTCCTAGTCATCAGTTTGGAGGAACAAAGGTTATAGGTGTGACCAAGTTGCCAGGTGCATACTTTATAGAATATTTTGGATGATAAATAGCAGGCTGGGGATGTTGAACTGGAAGACAACAGCTGCAATCGTGTTCAGGGATCTTTGTGGCCCTCTTGTCCCAACTCCGAGTGACCAAACAGGCTCCACTAGACATGTATTAATTCAATCATTTCTTCATTTATGTAGTCAACAAATAGGGATTGAATACTTACGGGGGCCGTGCACTGTGCTCAACCCCATTGAACATTCCCACAGTGAACATTCCCACTGAACAACAGTGAGCATTCCCACTGGACTTATAGAAGGGTCAGCAAAGTTTTTCTTTAAACTGAAAGTTTGTACTGAAATCCAGCTAAAGAAAAGAAGGATGTTGACTCCAAGATAAGAGAAAAACTTGTACAAAAGCTTTGATGTGATCATACTTGGCAGATGTTAAAGTCAGTGAGACCAGTGCATCCTGTGTATAATAACTGAAAGAGGAACAGAACAGATTTTGTAAGCAGGGTTTACCGTACAGACCCTGGCAGTGAATGTTTGTGGATGGTCATTTAAATGTTTTAAGCAGAAGAACCACTTTCTGGTGCACATTTACTTTAAATCACTAGACAGGAGTGGAAACATTGTGATCTGAAGGAATGAGGTCTGGAAGCAGGAGTTTCTTGTGAGAATAGAAAGGAGTCTAGTGGCCACCAGTGCCTGAAATCCAATCAAATGGCAACAAAGCATTTTCATAAATGGAAATACACTTGACCTCAACAAAAAGCCAGGAAGACTTGAAGATCTAATAACCTGACAGTATACAAACAGGACAATAGTTGAAAGGGAGATTAATTAATTCAATTCAGTAAATTGAATTCTGACATTCACTTTACCATCAGTAGGAAGGACTTTTCACATTATTCATTGCTTTGAACAAAAATAGAGGGTATACAGATAGTTACCCAGTTGAAAACAAGCATGACCACAGCTCAGCCCACCCTGCTAGATAAGATGACTGAATAATACATAAAATATGATTTGGTATCTGCGAGACTTTCAGCATTTAAGGAAATAATTTAACAGAGACCATGAGAAAATTGGGTTTTAAGGAAAGTATGTCCATATAAATTTAGGATTAAAAATTTAAAAAGTAAAATCTACACTAGTTTATACAAAAGCTCAACAGAGGAAAAAAGAGAGTACACAATCAGTTGAAGAGAGTTTTAGGATAAAAAGTGATTGTGGGGAATAAAGCACACTGAGGATAGATTTATCCCAAGAAAGATAAGATTTCAGATAATTATTTTCAACTCACCCACATGAAGTTATGGAAAGTATGGCTTTTGTGAAAAATAAAGCATTTTATAAGAAAATAGAAATTAAAATTAAAACTAAACAGTGTGATTATCTCACTAGATCCTAAGGCACCAATAAAATCTAATCATGATGCAAAGACTAAGCAAACTGGGAGTACAAGAAACTAGATGAACATGTACAGCAAACTGACAGACACGTGGTAAGCAGGTGAAAAATTCTAAACTTTTCCCCACTTCAGTTTATCATTGTAGTGAAGTTCCTAGCCAGTGCAGTAAGATAAAATAAATTTAGTGAAAGTTACATAACTATTTCTCAAAAGAAACAAAGTTTATGGATTTCTGTCATAGAAAACTTTTTGAAAATATCTGAACATTCTCTGCATTTAATAAGATAGTTTAATTAGTTTGCTGAAGATCAATATCTGAAAACAAATTGCATTTCTATTTATTGGTACCAGTTTTTACAGAATACATGATACAATTTAAAATACGATTTTAAAATATCATTTATAAATGTATAAAGCACCAATAGGAAAGTATAAAAATGCAGCATATGTGGGAAGAACAATCACAAAATCTTTTTTTTTTCCTTTTTTTTTTTTTTGCATTGGAGTCTCACTCTGTCGCCTAGACTGGAGTGCAGTGGCCGCTCCCGGCCACCGCAGCCTTGACCTGCTGGGCTCCGGCAATCCTTCCGCCTCAGCCTTCCAAGTAGCTGGAACTACAGGCGCGCGCTACCACGCCCAGCTCATACAAAATCTTATTTATATATATTAAAAAGGTATAGAGAGAGATCTTGAATAAGGAGATTTAATATTATAAAGATGTTTATTCTACCCCACTTTTGTATATACATAATATTAAAACACATATAATTACACATATATTTAACAAAATTCCAATCAAAATCCCAGTGGATTTCTATTTATTTATTTTTTGGAAATGAGAAACAAACTAATAGAGTGAATTAATTTATTCTAGATAATTAGAATCATTTCCAAACTCATAGTAATGAGGAATGTGTAGTTCAGCCCAGGATTAGAAACATAGAACAAGGAAACAATAGATGGACATGACTTACTAAAAATGGCTTTAAAGTGATTGTCTTAATGAGAAAAAAAACCAGAAAATACAAAATTTGATTCTATCACACACAAAACAATCAATTACAGTTTAATTAAATTATTAATTAAAATGTAAAATGTTAAATATTAGCGAATGCATGTTACTTTCTCTGACCAGAGTAAGAGAGGCAAACATTTAAAGTTTCAGGATAATATATAGAAGATTTCTATAACTTTAGGATAAAAGAAACCCTAAATCCTTAACATAAATTTTAGAACTCAGTAAATTTAATTACGCTACAATTAAGAAAGTCTATTTCCCAAAAGATTCTATAAAGAAAATGGAAAAACCAGTCATAAGTGTTAGAACATATCTTTAATACATAAAAATGACCAATGGCTATTTCTCAGATGATATAATGATCAGCTACAAATATATAGGAAAACTCAATAGAAAAACTGGCCAAAATATATTTGAAAAATGCAAATTGAAGCCACAATAAATCCTGTTAAACAAATACTAAATAAGTAAAAATTTTAAGACAATAATAATGAGTGTTGATAAGGATAAAGCATAACAGTAACTCATACAACCTAGAAATTCCACTACTTGCTCTTATACATAACTACCAAGAAAGGGACAGAATAATGTTTATAAAGTCATTGTTCAGGCCGGGCTCGGGGGCTCAGCCTGTAATCCCAGCGATTGGGAGGCTGAGGTGAGTGGATTTCCTGAGCACGCGGGTTCGAGACCCGCCCAGGCAACTTGGTGAGACCTCATCTCTACAATAAATCAAAAAATTAGCCGGGCGTGGTAGCGCACGCGCCTGTAGTTCCAGCTACTTGGAAGACTGAGGTGAAAGGATCGCCGGAGCCCAGCAGGTTGAGGCTGCAGTGGCCGGGAGCATGCCACTGCACTCCAGTCTGGGCAACAGAGTGAGACTCCAGCTCAAAAAAATAAAATAAATATAAATAAAATAAAATAAAGTCATCGTTCATAACTGCTAAGAACTCAATCCCAATTTCCATTTATGCTATAGAAAAGTACTATATTAACACAACATTACAGAGTAGTGAAACTGAGTGGACTAAAGAAAAAATGTATCAACATGGATGAATCCTAGGAATGATGTTTGAAAATAGGCAAGTCATAAATGAATAATACAGTATACATATACCTGCTCTTATACATAACTTTTTAGAAAATTTAGAGACAAGTAAAATTAACTATTTTTGTTTCAGTTGGGGTCAAAACATAAAATATAAAGGAAATTCAGAGTAGGGAATGCTTTGTGGAGGAATGGGGGTCTGAGAACTGGGGTTGAGGAGAGGAAACGTCAGTGTTGCTGATGTTCTGTTTGTTAAGGCATTCAGCTCACTGTTTTATTATTGTGCTTTAAAAGTTAAACCGATATTGCATGTGGATCTGCAATTTTATTCTTTGTCAGTTCTTACAAGTTATAAAATACCTCACATAATGCTCTGCCACTTGATCTTTCAATTAATATCTTAGTTATCTTTCTACATCAGTGCATATAAATCTGCTTCATTTTCATTATATTTCAGCAGTCCATTATATGGATTTCATTAACCATTCATTTATCCACTTTTAATTTTTAGCATTATGCACGCAGATTAGATATATATGCTTCCCCTCACCTATCAGTGCCCCACATCAATCTTTAACTGTAAGATCTGCAAAAGCAGAAATCACCCATCTTCATCATTATCTTCTTACCTAGTACAGTGACTGGTACTGTTTTTCAGAAAAGTTGAGTATATGGGTATATACAAGATGTGTTACATGTGCAAGTCACCACCTTGAATGGAATTCACAACTGCACTAAAATGAAAAGCAAATGCCTTGCTGGAGTGAACCAAACATAAAGAGAGTAGCCCATGGAAAACTGCATGTAAATAGCACAACTACTCTTTTTAAAAATGATTGATTTGAAAATAAAATTGCTGTAATCCTGTGCCTTGGGAGACTGAGGTGAGTGGATTGCCTGAGCCCGCGGGTTCGACACCCGCCTGGGAACTTGACGAGACCTCATCTCTACAATAAATCAAAAATCAGCTGAGTGTGGTAGCGTGCGCCTGTAATTCTAGCTACTCAGAAGGCTGAGGCAGAAGGATCGCCGGAGCCCAGCAGTCGAGGTTGCAGTGGTCGGGAGCGGCCACTGCACTCCAGTCTGGGCGACAGAGTGAGACTCCTACTCAAAAAGAAAAGAAAAGAAAAGAAAATTGCAAAAATATGTCCAAGCCAAGATTATGATAAATACTAAGACTCCAGTTGATACTACTCAATAAATATTCAATTATATACATAATATTAAAACACATAATTACATCTACTTAACAATTATTGCTTATCTAATAAACTAAATAAATAGGATACTAATTTAAATTAATTACCTAAGAAAATTTTACTCAAAGTAGATTAATATCATTCCATAAAGTTATATTTTGAAACTTTGTAAAGGACAATAACAGACTTTTTTTTAATGGAAATTTTTTTTTCTTCACTACTAATCAACACGTTTGCTGTAATAGATCCTAAAGATAAACATTGTTACTAACTTGGTCATATCTTGCATATATATGCTTTTCAGTAAATTAGACTTGCTAATATTAAAAAATATAACAGAGATCCTTTAGAGATAATCACAGAATTTGAAGAGAAAAACAATACATTTTCAGAATTTAAAATAGCAAGAAACAGAGTAGAGTCAATAATTATGAAAAAAAAAACGGTGCTCTAGGAAATCTGTCTCCCAAAAAATGTATATAGGGTCTGACAGTTTACATATCAATTTTATAACTTCACATCTTTACTTGGATGTGGATTATTAACAAGAATAAAATCAAAATTAGGACAGTTCCTGAAGTCCATTCTTTTGTTTGTTTCTTGGGATAGTTGGTTGGTTGGTTTTAGGTATTCTACAAAAATTACCTAAGGGAAATACTAGTTTTTGCCTCCCAAAACTTGAAAAAAAAAAATGGTACTTTTTAAAGCAGTGAAGTCATAAATCAGTCCAGGGGGTTTTCAACATATTCCCTTTTCTATTTTTATTATATGAAATAATCATATATGACTTGCATGGTTTTTATTTGTTTATTTTTGTCAGCTACCTGCTCTTATGGTATTTTCTTTTATTTTGATTTTCCCTTCTAATGTTAAATTATTCCACCCTAGGTGGGGAAAGTACAGCAAGACTTCCTTGGTCAAGCTCTGTAATACACTAATACCTGCTTCAAAGAGAAACGACTCCTAACCATGACCCCAAGGCCCTTTTATAATCTAGTTGACTGACAATGAGGAGTCAATTAGAATCTCTTTTTCTCTTTGAAAGCACTGAGAGAAATGATTAATTCTCTAATAGAAACATCACACAGTAGGAGCTATACTTTTTTTACAGCCACCAGAAGATATATTAATATTGTAGAATGCTCTCATTTCTTTTCTTCTTAAATCAGATATAAATTAGCCTTTGGAAAGGAGTTATCATTACCTGCAGTATCCTCTACTGGGGAACGAAGACAATTAATCGATTTTCTCTCCTCCCAAGAGAAGGAAAAACTAAACCATGGCAAATCTCCAAAATCCCCTCAACCTAAGAGTAGGATTGTCTGAGCATCTCCTGTAACACTGGCCTACCACACTCACCCCACTTTTATAAATAACAACCTAATCTATTCTGTGGCTCAGATCAAAACCCCAGAGCAATCCTTAGCTCCTTGCTTTCTAGTCACCAGTTCTATCCAACAGCAGCTGCTGTGCATGGTACCATTAATGTGTACTTCCAACCTTCTCGCCTCCGACTTCTCCCTTGTCTACTGTACCATCACCACCACTTGGAGCACTGTGATGACTCCTAATTGGTCTCCCTTCTGTTGACCCTGCTCAAATATGTTGCCCACACTGTAGTCAGGGTCATCTTTACATCATTCTTTTATTGTCATGAAAATAATACAAATGAAATATTTTAATTGAAAGATTATACATTAAGAGTCCCCAATATGTCAGTGTAACAAAAATGCATAGGTAGCCCCGAATCTAAAATAAAAAATACATCATCATGATAAAAAAATAAATGATCCTCCCCCCAAACCCCAGAAATCTATCTTCATTCCCCAGAATTCTTTCTTATATGCCCATCCTGAAGTTATCCATTCATATACACTCATTAATATGCATATATATCCTTTTTCCCCAAATGAGAACATATTATGTGTTACTCTGTTCTTTGATGTTCTCATTTAATAGTAATTACTGGAGACTTTTCATATCAGCACACATAGATCTACTTCTCGCTTTTTAACAGCCCCATAGCATTTAATTTTATGGACATTTTGTAATTTATTCACACTCCCAAAAGGATGGATTTGTTGGTTGTAGTTTTTGCTAGGAAAAAATAATGCTACAATTAAAATGTTACCTACTATGTGTTGAAATATATGTACAAATGTATCTGTAGAATAAACTCTTAAAAATGGAAAGAAATGTGCTTTTAAACACAAATTCAATATTGGCAATTAACCAAATTTCAAAGGGAGAGCACCTGTTCAATTCTCATCACCATTCCCAGCATGAGTTCAAGATTCACTTGCTGAGCACAGTGGCTCACGTCTATAATCCCAGCACTTTGGGATGCCAAGGTAAAAGTTTTGCTTGAGCCCAGAAGTTCCAGATCAGCCTGGACAATACAGCAAGACCTCATCTCTACAAAAAAAAAAAAATCTAGGCATGATGGTGCATACCTGTAGTCCCAGTTACTCAGGAGGCTGCGACAGAAGGATCACCTGAGTCCAGAAGGCTGAGTTCGCGGTGTGCCATGATCATGCCACTGTACTCCAGCCTGGGTAACAGAGTAAGACCCCAACTAAAAAATAAAATAATATAAATAAATGGAAAGATTCTCTTAAACTTCTCCACCCCCGAGTATAATCAGTTTTTCAAATCTTGCCAATCAGATGTATAGAAATTTAAAATATTAAATTGTGAGTAAGAGCAAGAAATCTTTGATGTTTGTAAGGTATCCGTGTGTCTTTTTCTATGTTTTCTGTGTTTCGATCTTTGGTTATTTTTCCATTGGCTTTTGGTTTGTTTATAAGGATTTTCTTTGTCCTAAATGTGGGAAACAAAAATTAACATTTTTATTTAGTCAAATTTATTAGTTTTTTGTGGTTTTTTTTACCTTTTGCTTCTAGTTTTGTGACTATATAATCTTCCTAAGTCATCATGGTTTTATTGTATTTCTTTTTTCTTTTATTTTTAGAAAGCAGGATTTATTGAGAGGACAGAAAAGCTCCCAGTGGGAGGGGACCTGAGGGGGTTTCTTTTTTTTTTAATATTTGTTATTATGGTTTTGTGGGGTACAGTTAAGGGTTAAGTATACAATTATGTTTCATTCAGGCACCATGTTGATAAGAGGTGTTTCCCCGTCCCCAGACAGATATTTGCTACTGTTAATCCCATCTCCCTCCCTCCCATAGTTTCCCAGTACCGTCAGTCATTTTCTTATAGTATTACATTGGATGTTCAAGGTCCATTATACGAGTGAGAACGTGTGATACTCGGATCTTTGTTTCTGTGAGAGGTCACTAAGTATTATAGACTCTAGTTCCATCCAGGTTGCTGCGAAATTCATGATTTTGTTCTTTTTTATGGCTGTGTAGTATTCCATTGTGTATATGTACCACATTTTTTAAATCCAGTCCTCTTTTGATGGGCAGCATGGTTGTTTCCAGGTTCTTGCTATTGTGAACAATGCTGCAATAAACATACGTGTGCAGGTATCTTTTTTATAGAGTGATTTGAGTTCTTCAGGGTATATTCCCAGTAGGGGGATTGCAGGGTCAAATACTAAGGTCTTTAACTCCACTGGAATTCACTTTGCTGGAAGGACATGTATAGTGGGGGCACAGAGGCCTAGGAGAAGAAGAATAGAACTTTATTATAGCTATGGTGAGGTTACACTCAAGGTTAAAGGAAGAGAAACTGGCAAGGCAGACAGAACACAAGAATGGGAAGAGATGTGACATATGGGTGGCAGAGTTCATATGGAAGGAGAGGTAACAGAGCAGGAATAAGAGGTACAGAGTCCATGTACAGACTTGATGCGAGGAGAAGACATTTTTAACTACTTTTCTTATATATCCCGACTCAACTAAATAACAGTCCCATTATAATAGAGCCTCTCAGATCTCACTGAATGTTGTATTGTGGTGCTAATTTCATGCAACATTTCCCCTTAAAAAAAAAAAAGTAGGATAAATAAATTTCATGGGAGCATACAAAAAACCTTTTCTTGACTAAATATCATTAGATGCTTCAAAAATTAAATGTCCTACACTTCATGTTTTTAGCAGTCCCAAGAGCATATTCTAAGTCATTATTTTGAAAACTGAATACTTACAGCATGCAAAGTGTGACCATTTTCATATTTTCTTGCTTTCTTAAACAGAATACATAGTCCATAAGCAAACTTTTTGTTAGAGACATCAAGTATTTCAGTGATAGCTTTAGTGGCCGCTAAGTTGCAACGGTGTTTATCTTCCTAACACTTTTTATTGAACTTTTAAAATTTTTTATTTTAAAATTGTGCGGCACAATTCAGGCTTAGGTATACAAATACTCATTGTGCAGGTACCCTTGTTGATGAGGTGTGCTCCCCCCTTCCCCAGGCATATTTCAACTACTGTCATTCCCACCTCCCCGCCCCCTGCAGTTTCCTGCTACTGTCAATCCTTTTCTTATAGTATTACAGTAGTTGTTCAATGTCCACTTATGAGTGAGAACATGTGATATTCAGTTCTTTGTTTCTGTGAAAGAACTTTCTAACACTTTTAACTTCTGTCAGCCTATTGTGCTACATCTGACTTGGTGGATTCTTACTGAATACCCCAAAGCCTCATTAAACACTTGGGGTTAGCCCATGTCCCCTAGAGTGATGTAACTGTACAAAGTCCTGGTCACCAAGGCCCTGACTACGGTTGTGTTCTGGATGAGTGAGATCATCATAAATCTAACCTCCATGTAAGTGAAGTGCCACCATGATATTTCATCAAATTTTGTCCTTAACTGACTTGCCTTTTATAGAAACCAAAATTGGTATATAAGATCTTAAATCAGCCAGCCTCAGTGGCTCAGCCTGTAATCCCGCGCTTTGGGAGGCTGAGGTGAGTGGATTGCCTGAGCCCGCGGGTTCGAGACCTGCCTGGGCAACTTGGCGAGACCTCATCTCTACAATAAATTCAAAAATTAGCTGGGCGTGGTAGCGCGCGCCTGTAATTACAGCTATTTGGAAGGCTGAGACGGAAGGATCGCCGGAGCCCAGCAAGTCGAGGCAGCAGTGGCTGGGAGCGGCCACTGCACTCCAGTCTGGGTGACTGAGTGAGACTCCAACTAAAAAAAGATCTTAAATTAGCATCAGTTTCATAACACTCTTTAAGAAGTTATTTGTGACAATAGAACTGTAAACTCACTGAAGATAATTCCACCCTGAGGAATAGGAGTGCTGTTACACTTTTGCTGACTGGTAAAACATCACTTACTCAGACTTTTTTAGTTTTTTAGGTTTTTTATTTTATTTTTCCAAGCTAAGCACTCTGTTTTCTTTTAAATGGTAGTATTTCACTAACCTCTCACCTAAACTCTAATCACTGTTGCTTAAGTATTGCCTATGTATTAATCCCAAACCAGAATTTAATCATGTCTTAATTAAACCACCCAATCACTAATGAATTAATTGGGTATTTAGTAACTGGGTGTTAGACATTTGTAATTTTGAGAGATGAAATTAGAAACTGAAAAAAATAGTGAAAACTGATTATCTTGGAATTTTGTTAACTTTCTATAATAGCTGTTTCTTCAGATTCTCTTTTTAATATATAAACACTGAAATTAGACTTATTTGCAGTTCCTGTGAATAAGTGAAATTCCATGCCATTATTTTATTTCTGAAAAAATTTCCATGAATACCTGAATCTAAAAACTATTTCCACTCATAACCATTTGACTGATTGATTAAACCAACTAACAGGAAATAATGGAGGGGGAAAGCTTATAACAAATGTATGGTCATAACTTTATAATTCATTGTGTTAACTCAAGGTAGTCCTGATCAGAGCAACAATTAGAATAAGAAGAGTTTGCTTTTTTTTTTTTTTTTTGGAGAATACCTACTATGATCCAGATATTGTATTAAGTACATCATGTAAAAATACCATTAGCTCTGAGAATAGCATTTTCTTTTTTCTTTTTTTTTATTTTAAAGATGTGGAGTACAATTCGGGATTAGGTATACAAATGTTCATTCTACTGGTACCCTTGTTGAGGAGATGCACCCCACACTGCCCTGGCAATTTCCCTCAAGTGCCAATCCCACCCCCTCCCTGGAAGTTTTCCACTACTGCCAATTCCTCCCTTATAGTATTATGATAATTGTTCAAGGTCCACTGATGACTGAGAACATATGGTTTTCTGTACTTTGTTCCTGTGATAAGTTGCTGAGTATAATAGACTCTAAATCCATCCAAGTTGCTGTGAAGTTCATATCTTTGTCCTTCTTTATGACTTCATAATACTCCATTGTGTATATGTATCACATTTTTTTTATCCAGTCCAGCTTTGATGGGCAGCATGGTTGGTTCCATGTTTTTTGCTATTGAGACTAGAGCCTCAACAAACATGTGTGTGCAGGTATCTATTTTGTAGAATGATTTGTGTTCCTCTGGGTATATTCCTAGGGGATTGCTGGGTCATATGGAAAGTGAATTTCTAGCTCCATCAGAAATCACCGTGCTGTTTTCCAGAGAGGTTGCACTAGTTTGCATTCCCCCAGCAGTGGAGAAATGTTCCTTTTTTCTCTACATCCTCACCAGTATCTGTTGTTGTTTGTTTTATTAATGATGACTATTCTTGCTGGTGTTAGCTGGTATCTCAATATGGTTTTGATTTGCATTTCTCTGATGATTAGTGAGGCTGAGCACTTTTTCGTGTGTCTGTTGGCTGCCCATATATCTTCTTTTGAGAAGTGTCTGTTCATGTCTTTTGCCCACTTTTGAATGGAGCCGTTCGTTTTTTTTCTTCCAGCACTTATAGATCCTAGATGTTAGACCTTTGTCAGATATACAGTTGGCAAATATTTTTTACCATTCTGTGGGCTGTTTCTCTGTTCTCTTGATGGTTTCTTTTGCTTTGCAGAAGCTCATCAGTTTGATGAGGTCCCACTTATCTATCTTATTTCTTATGGTATGGGCACTTAGGGTTTTGATCAGGAATTGGTTGCCAGTTCCAATTTCCATACAGGTGTCTCCTGCATTTTCTAAGATCCGTACAGCTTGAGGTTTTGTGTTTAGGTCTTCGATCCATTTAGTTTTAATTTTTGTGTAAGGCGATAGGTTGGGGGCCTTGTTTCAGTCTTTTGCATGTGGTCAGCCAGTTTTGCCAGCACCATTTACTGAATAGGTTCTCCTCTCCCCAGTGGTTGTTGGAAGCTTTGTCAAAGATGAGTTGGTTGAGAAATTGAGGCTTTGCTTCTGGAATTTCTTTCTGAGAACAGCATTTTCAAGTCTGGGATCCATTGTTAATTAACTTGCCAAAAGTCACACTGTTAATGGAAAGTACTCAGACATGACTAACTTTATTGTGCTGGGTTTTCTATTTTGAGTTTCTTAAGTATATTCTTTGGTAAATTTTCCTTGTTTTTTCTGTTTTTACTTTCTGATCACTACTAGTTAAAATAAGCATTCCAAAGTATAATGAGACTACAGGAATTTTTCTTTAGATGTCTAGAAATCATGAAAATTTCAAGTTCAGGCCCAGGAGGAGTTCAAGAGACTCAGTTAAAATCAAGATAATTCAGTATCACGTCAAGATATTTCATATAAGTCATTGAGGTGAACTGTGATGAAGTCATGTAGATCTAAGGTTAGGTTGTAACTATAATCAGTCCTGTAGATCTATGGTTATATTGTGACAGTTTTTTGTTTTGTTTTGTTTTTGCTTTTTTAAGTTTGGTGTTTGGAGTGCTTTTTGACTTGACCTTAGTTAACTAATAAATCACCATTAGCTAGTTCAGGGCCCTAAGGTTCTGTCTGAACCTAGAAATGAGACAGCCTTTCCATGACTATACAGGAATTCTTTTTTTTTTTTTTTTAACTCACTAGAGTACTGAATCTTACATCTAATATATGTATACCAATTGGGAGTCTTTGGCTTTAACTATGCAATATGCAAATATACAGATGTGGCAGTTTAAGGATAAAAATCTGTCTTGGTAATATAATCCTACAAATTAAAGCACTTGCTAATGGCAAAAGCAGAAACATACCATGCATAACCGTGTATATTTGAGGTTGCAGTTTTTCTTTATTCTCCTTTTATTGAGAAAAGATGTCATCTCATACTTCATAAAGCCACAAAAGTAGAACAGACTTTTTTTTTTTTGAGTTGGAGTCTCACTCTGTCGCCCAGACTGGAGTGCAGTGGCCGTTCCCGACCACCGCAGCCTCGACCTGCTGGGCTCTGGCGATCCTTCTGCCTCAGTCTTCCGAGTAGCCAGAATTACAGGCATGTGCTACCACGCCCAGCTGATTTTTTGGTTTATTGTAGAGATGAGATCTCGCTGCCCAGGCGGGTTTCGAACCCGCGGGCTCAGGCAATCCACTCACCTCAGCCTCCTAAAGGCACAGGATTACAGGCTGAGCCACCGAGCCTGGCTGTAGAACAGATTTTAGATCCTAATTCTTGGGCTGGTAACTTTAGGTGTCACACTACCTTCTGTATCTACTGTTTTCAAGTTTACATTTCACTGTAGGTTTGAGGCAATGGTCAGAACCAAGGCAAATCATCATCTCTTGTTAGTTAGCAAGTACTTGGTGTAGTCATGGCTTTCTTTTCTGAGGGATCATTTATTTTAATTTTTATTTTTTTAGAAATGAGGTCTCAGTCTATCACCTAGGCTGAAGTGCAGTGGTGTGATCATAGCTCACTGCAACCTTGAACTCCTGGACTCAAGGGATCCTTCCACTTCAACCTTCCAAGTAGCTAGGATTACAGATGCACGCCACGAGTCACAGCTAATATACTTTTATTTTTTTATAGAGACAGAGTCTCTGATATTGTCAAATTTAAAATGACAGTAAAATTATGGCTTTTATGAAAAAACACTAAAGTGCAAGAGAAAACAAACATCATCTTGAAAAAGAAAGAGCGCCTCTAAAAATGTATTTTGCTATAGATCCAGGAGAAAATGCTATATTAAATCAAATTCAAGAAGTTATTAAATAGGTCAATACTGGCATAAGGAAAGAACAGACTGGCTTAAAAGAACAAGAAGATGAGATATAAAGTAAGAATGCTTATATGAAAAAAGATCTAGGTGAGATCAGAAAGGATTGCAATAAAACTAAAATTGCAGAAATTTGAGTGAAATACACATTGGATTTATTGAAAAAAATTAATGACATGAGAAAATCAAATGAGTAGAGAAAAACTTTCAGACAGGTCCCCAGAATAAAGAAAAAAGAAAAACAGAGACAACAATGAGATGATTATAACAGTTAATGTTTGTTGAACAATTACTCTGTGCCAGAGTTTTTTTTTAAATAATACAAAGCACTTTTTTCAATCCCAGCAACAATCCTATGTCATTTGTACTTTCATTACTATCATCACTTTACAAATGAAATACTGAGGCAAGAGAATTTATGGAAGATTCCATGGGCTACAGAACTTATAAATAGTTGAGCTAGAATATAACCAAGATCGTCTGACTCCAAAAATTATGCTTTTGGCACCAATGTAATAACATTGCTCCCTTTTTCCTGAAGAATCAAGACATTAAAAAGAAAACTTTCCAGTGATAAAATAAAGGCTTATGTAAGCAGATCAAAAGAGTTCACTGTATTCTTGCAAAGGTAATGAAAAGAGAGTCATACTAGGTAAGCCTAGGATAAGTTGTTCATATTAAAAAAATAAGTTTTAGATGGCTCTAAGAACTCAGGCAGAAAACAAAATAAAACAAAAAGAGGTTATCTTCAAGATAACAAAATAGTATATGCCTTAGGTTTTTTTCTCTCAACATTAAAAAGCAGAAGAAAAGCCAGCAATGTAAAGAAGGGAAAAAAAGTTACTGAAGGGAGGAGGACCAAAACATTTGGAAAATTTTAATTCATACATTTATAAAATAGAAGTATAATCTCAACAAGCATACTACTCATATAACATAGGTGATGTGTGCCACCAACTAAAAATGAAGAACTTGTGATGTCAAAGGAGTAGTGCTGATGTTGAACCATTTAAACATAAAACATGCTATATTATTATAATAACGGATGCAAATGACAAAAAGTCTAAAATTATACATACATGATATAAATATAATTGAATAACATATGAGTCCAATGCTCAGATCATATTTATCAATACAAGTGAATTAAATGAATCTCTTTTGTGTTTATATTGGGGGAGGAATGGTGGAAAGCAGTAAAATTGCTTGTGTTATAAAGAAAGAAGTGGTACATTACAAAGTCATTTTTGAATAAATGCAGACATCTAGGGTGAAGTGTTAGGAAATTTAAACCAAAATTACACTGAAAATGTCATCTCACCAAAATGATATTTATACAGGTAATCACGAATAACCTAATATATGGTATGTTTCCTAACCAATAAGAAGGCCCAATAAGAAAAATATAACAGATAGGATCATCTCAGTGATACAAAAACAATACAGTTCATATCATGAGCACCTTTTTTATTAAACATACTAGAAAAACAGAAACTAAAGAATACTAAATGACTAAGACCTTATTTAAAGTTAACAGAGAACATCCTAGTCAGTGATAAGATGCTAATGACACATGAAAAATACCTGACACATGAGACATCAGTAAGGACAGAGACTGTTCCCATTCCCATTTACCATTTTTGTAGAAGTTCTGGCCAATCAACTAAGACAAAAAAATAAATAATTGACATAATGTAAATACAAAATATAATTCTTATTTACAGTTTCTATATCTTAAAGATATCAACTAAAAATCTATCAAGATTAACCAAAAAAAATCAATTTACCCTTTCCAACCTCTAGTAGCCATTATTCTACTCTCTATATGAGTTCACTTTTTTTATAGCTCTCTCATATTAATGAGAACAATTGCTGTTTATCTTTCTGTTCCTGGTTTATGTAACTTAGTTTCATCCATGTTGTTGCAAATGACAGAATTGTATTCATTTTTAGTGGCTGAATACTACTTCATTGTGTATATATACCCCATTTTCTTCATCCATTCACTCATTGATGGACAGTTAGGTTGATTCCAAATCTTAACTCATGTGAACAGTGCTGCAATAAACATAAAAGTACAGATGTCTCTGTCAGTTTTTTTGGATATGTACCCTGCAGTGGGATTTCTGATCTTTTGGATCTATAACCAGCAGAGGGTAGTTCTATTTTTAGTTTTTTTTAGGAACCTCCATAGGTTCTCTATAGTGACTGTACTAATTGCCAGTTCCACCAACAGTGTACAAGCGTTCCCTTCTCTCCACATCCTTATCAACATTCATTATGCCCTGTGTTTGTATAAAAGCTATTTTAACTGAAGTGAAGTGATATCTCACTGTGGTTTAGATTTACATTTCATTGATGATTAGTAATGTTGAGCGATTTTTTTTCATCTCCATCTGTATGTCTTCTTTTGAGAGATGTCTATTCAGATCTTTTACCCATTATTTGCTTTTTTCCTCTGAATTGTTTGAGCTCCTTGTAGATTTTGGTTACTAATCCTTGTCAGGTAGGTAGTTTTCTCCCATTCTCCTCACTTTGTTGATTGTCCATTTTTGTTATGCAGAAGCTTTTTACTTGATGTGATCCCATTTGTCCATTTTTTACTTTGGCTACCTGTGTTTTTGACAACTTTGCCCAGATCAACACCCCGGAATATTTCTCCAATTGAGAAGGATAGCGGGGAAAAGGGATAAAGTAGGGATAGAAAATGAATAGAAAAATACAGTTAGAATGGATACAATATAGTATCTGGTCACACAATAGAGTAACTACATTTAATAACAATTTATTATATATTTTAAAGTAACTAAAAGAGTGGAACTGGAATGTTCCTAACAAACAAAAAAGTGATGGATACCTCAATTGCCTTGATGTGATCAGTACACATTGTATGCCTGTATCAAAATGTCACATTTCACCCATAAACATATACATCTATCATGTGTCCATAAAAATTAAAAATTTAAATAAATTTAATGGTGATTTTCCAAGGAAGTAATACTTTTATGTATTATCACTAATTAATTAAAAGATATTATAGAAAATAATATGTATTTGTCTATAGAACAAAAGCATAAAATTTCTAAGGATAACCTTCACAAGTAGAATGCAAAACATGTCAGAAGAAAACTAATAAGATATTGCTATAGTTGTAAAAAGATGAATAAAAGAAGAAAAAAATGAAATGGTGGGAATTTAATATAATAAATATTCAAGGTTTCCTAAGTCAGGATGGATGTTAGCATTAGTCTAGCCAAGATTTCAACAGTATCTCCATTTCAAAATTGAAAACTAAGCAAAGCTATGCATCCCATCTTTCTACTAAAATCCCATTGTAGTATCTAAGTGTAGGAACTACTTCATAGCAAGGCTGGAAACTAGTATGTCAACACCAGTTAGAATTAAATTGACCTGTGAAAGACATAAAACAAACAAACAAAACCAGGTAGCTAAAACAAGATAGAAGTGTTTTATAAATATAAGTAGTACCTGGCTTGTAGGACAGCCTTGTATTGGTCAGTGGTCCAGGCTCCTAACCCGATGCTCTGCCACTCTCATGGTGTTTAAGACAGCCAGTTGAACTCTAGCAATCCTAGCTGCAACCTAGCAAGCAACAGAGTGAAAGAGACAAGGAGAATATCTCCTCCATTAAAGAACACCTCCCAGAATGTCACCCATTACTTCATATATCTCATTGTAAAGATGAGATAGTGGGTACAAAAATATAGTTAGAAGGAATACAATTTAGTACTTGGTAGCACAATAGGGTGACTATATTTAGCAATAATTTGTTGTATATTTGAAAGTAACCAAAATCTTTAGTTGAGATGACTAAATGCCTCAAGG
Source organism: Carlito syrichta (assembly GCF_000164805.1). NCBI lineage: Eukaryota > Metazoa > Chordata > Mammalia > Primates > Tarsiidae > Carlito > Carlito syrichta. The sequence continues at coordinate 115,958 of NW_007259204.1, read as the reverse complement.
AGGTTTCTGTTACTTAGAAAAAAATTCAGAGAAGAATATTAAGGGAAGCATTAAGTTTCTTCCACAGGTACCTAAAGCAGACAAAAAATTTTAAAACTTCTGGAATATATACAGCAGATGGTTTGTTTTGGTTTTAATGGAACAATGATAAAGGTGAGAAATATGATTCTGTATCTCCAAAAGAGGGAATGTCAAAGTAAAATGTCACCATACAGATAAACAGACAATAAAGCCTTTATTAGAGACCATTGCAATAGGATAGAGAAACTAAACTCAGCTCTACTGAGACAAGACACACACAAAAACATACATACAAACACACACACACACACACACACACACACACACACACACACACACACACACACACACCTTAAGCTCTAGGGTAAGCTGATGGGAAAGTACTGGAGGATGTTAGAGGGTAGGTTGGTTAATGTGAGTAGGCCATTTGTATTTGCTATTCTGTGCTTATCAAAGAGCGAGACAGAGGAGCATGGTACCCTCCTAAGATGACACATCAAAGGGATGGCTCCTGGGTCCTCTAGAAAGATGTCCCTGGGTTGTGAAAAGGCAAGAAGCTGGGAGATTTACACCTCAAGGGAGCAGATAAATAATTTTCAATGGAAAGATTTCTAAAGTAAATGCTCTAAGAAAAGGATGGTCAGAGGCCTGCAGTCAGAAAAGAGCCTATCTAAAGTGGACAGTAAGGGGGACAGAACAGCCATCTTGGTCATAACTTGATTCCAGATACAACAGACTGGGAGGCAGTGGGCTAAATGGCAGAGCAACTATGGTAAAATTGTCACCCGAGAGCCTAGCTTGTATAATTTCTGGTCACAATATTTGTGACCAGGTCTACCTGGAAGAGCTGGTCTTCAAATAAAGAGGATTCTGCAGTGAATGACTCTCATAGAAGCAGGATTAAGCCCAGATAATTTCAAGAAGAAAACACTCTGAAATATCACTTTTATTTTTTACATTATTTGTTATTACCTTAAGCACAGACAAATTCTAGGTCCAAATGACTCAGAGTATTTGTTTTTATTTCTAATTTTTGAGTTGGGGTTTCACTCCGTGACCCAGGCAAGAGTGCAGTCACGTGATCCCAGTTCACAACAACTTTGACCTCTTTGGCTCAGGAGATCCTACCACCTCACCTCCCGAGTAGCTGGGACTACAGGTACATCTGGCAAATATTTTTTATTTTTTGTAGAGACAAGGTTTCACTGTGTTACCTAGGCTGATCTCCAACTCCTGGGCTTAAGTAATCTTCCCACCTCAGTCTCCCAAAATACTGGGACTACAGGCTTGCACCACTGTGCCTGGTGGTGACCTAACTGAAATTCCATCTAGATATTTGGCTGAAAAAAGTACTGATATATCACTGTGTCATGTGTTGGATGTTGAGATAGGTACCCACTGGAATGTAATATGGAGTATAATATGTAATACACTGTATAGTCAAATGTCTAGGGGCTTACACTCATAAACAGATAACTATAACGATCTTTACATTAAAATTATTCCAGAATGTGAATAACCTGGAAGTCTGAGACAGTTGCTTCTTTATAAGTTTATCTCTATGACCTCAGTGTGGTGATTCAACATCTTGAGGTAAATGCTATTAGATTATTTTCATTTTGTATGATAACTGTGCTGACGTTGAAAGAGGGTACTCCTCATATTAGCCCATCTGGCATCTGTTGCTGTTAGAATCTGTTTTGTTTTTAAATTATGTAACCCTGGATTTCAGTCACACTTTTTGCTCTTGTTTGTTGTCATTTATCCACCTTCTCCTCTGAGCTAACATGATAAAGCACAAGGTCTTTTCTGCATTTGCATTAAACAGTATGGAACATTCTGTGACACATTTCCTCTTCAATTAGCAGCCCATTGATTTTCATGTCACTCTCATTAGGCCTGCCTGGGGGTTTACCCTCTAGCTTATTTAGTGCTCTGCAGTTTTCAGCTCCAGGAGGTTTGCACTGCAATAGCTCAGGAGTTCCCTCTGCAAAAGTGGACCTGCAGCTCCTGAAAATTAGACATTGGAAATTAGCAGCCTATTCCACGCTGTGCCATCAAGTTAAAGTTTTGCTTACTCTCAAATACAGTCTGTGAGTCTAATTCCCGCTGTATAGGAAACAGTAAAGCAGATTGATTGGAGGAAGGAATAAATCTACACATCATCTTAGGATCACATCATTCTGTGGCCTAAGGAAGCCCGTGGTGCTGGGGTGTAATCGAGATTTGGTATCAGTTTAAAGATGGTGAGATGACAGTGAAAAATGGCACTGAGTTTCACAATTTACCCTGAGTCCTTTCTTCATGACAAAATCAAACTCTTTCTAGTTATCAACAACCAAGGTCTTGGGAATCTGTGTAGAGAGTGTCTTCTTGTATTACAACATGAAATTGGGACAGCGACCACTGTTGCTGTCATAGCCATCATCATCGTCATTATCCTCATCCGCGCCACTTATTGCAGGTGTGAGTACGAACATTCCTTTCGGATAGTCATCATGCCAGGTGTTAAATTGTGTGTCACTTCTTAATTCAGAATTGGAGAAAAAAGAAATAGTATGCATAATTCTATCCAAGGAACTAACATGAACTGCGCACCTTTGCTTAATACTGGAAAAACAAAGGCCACGGGCCCTGCCTTAGTACTTATGGTTTAGAAAGAGAAGCAAGCCGGGCTCGGTGGCTCAGCCTGTAATCCCGTGCCTTTGGGAGGCTGAGGTGAGTGGATTGCCTGAGCCGGCGGGTTCGAGACCCGTCTGGGCAGCGACACCTCATCTTTACAATAAATCAAAAAATCAGCCGGGCGTGGTAGCGCATGCCTGTAATTCCGGCTACTCGGAAGGCTGAGGCGCAAGGATCGCTGGAGCCCAGCAGGTCGAGGCCGCGGTGGCCGGGAGCGGCCACTGCACTCCAGTCTGGGCGACCGAGTGAGACTCCAACTCAAAAATAAAAAATAAAAAACTTATAGAAAGAGAAGCAGATACGAGATAATTCCATATCCTATAATATGCACTATGGGACACAGATGAGGAAATTCAAATCAGCTTAGAAATTGAGCCCAAGCTGACCTTTGAAGAATGAGTAAGGACAAATAAAGTTGATAAAAAGGGGTTGTATATTTATTTATTTATTTGAGTGTGTATGTGTGTGTGTGTGTGTATAAATATACATATAAATATATACATTAAAAAGCAACTATTAGCTACTAAATAGAGAAAAAGAGAAATTTTGTGGGTAGTGATATTTGAAAATTCTTAGAGAACAGATAGATCATGAGTCCTAGGGATAAACAGTGGAAAATTATAAGGAGGAGACTTGGAAAAACTGGATATCGAAAGGAAGAGCATGCAAACATGAAAGTGGGCCATGTTTCTGAAATAATAAATAGACAGGTTTTGCTAGAGTAGAGAAAAGAAGGCAGAAGCTATTTCAGTGTCAATTTCTGGGACCTTTTATATTTTTATGTCATTAAATACTCACAACCTACAACATGTATTATTTGCATATGAGACATGAAACAATTCAAGACAATATGTAAATCCAAGACAGTCAGTGCACACAAAAAATTCTACTTTTTATTTTGAGCTTTTAAAATTAATGACTGGCTGTTTGAACTCTATGACATTTGGTTATCTAAGAAATTAAGGATTTTTACTGAATGTTTGAATAGAAAGAAGTTCCTGGTCTGTTTTAAATATTAAATTTACTCAGCTTTATTGCATAAGTTGGAAGGAAAATGGTGAAAATAGTTAGAACGTATTTCCAGAGTCCAAACTCAGAGAGATTTAGTCTTCCATAGCAGAGAGAATAAAGAGTATAGAAAGAAATTAGGAGAAAGAAAGATAAGCAAAGATATAGCAAGATTTTTCAGTTTAAATGAATGAGAACCAAGAGTTAGATTTGAAAGGAAAAAAAATGTGTTTTATTGAAAGATAGCAAATTTTGAACTGTTGACTAGATATCAGAAAGAAAATGACCTGTAAGAGGTAAAATACGGTACTAAAGTTCTAGAAAGTCAACAAAGAAGAAAGATAATTAGGAATTTCCAGTGGAGAGACACAGATTTATATTGCACTCTCCCTAGTGCAACTATTGGCATAGCTCTCTTTATCTTGATCTCTCTGCCCCTAAGAGACTCATGCATCAAAGGCAACACTTGTTGTAAAGTCCATACATGGTTGGTACCTTTCATTCCTTCATCGTTGGTAGTTAAGGATGACCAATCAAATGTCTACTTTTGCCGCTGTTGGCCACGTGTGCTACTCTGTATGTTGGCATCCTGCAAGTGTCTCAATAACATTGTCTCAGGACAGATGACCCTCAGCAACTTCTCGGTATGGTTAAGTGGGGCATCCTGTTTCTTCAGCTACTATGTCTTTTTTTCCTCTACAGTTTAGCAATAAAAAGAAAACTGGTGGGGCTGATAAGAAACTGGAGTCAAATCCACAGGGGCCTCTTCAATGAAATATCAAGCACTAGCTCCCCAGCATAAGTGGTTTCCACACAGCCATTCACTGTGAGCCCCTGCCAGGCTGAAGCAAAGTGTCCAGTGAGTTAGACACACTTACCCCTCATCTGAAATCAGTCTCCTGAGGAGGGTCCTGAAAGCAAACACATGTAGACATGAGTAGATTTTCACTTTCCCATTGTTTGTGTTTGACTGCCATGAAAGATTTAAATAACACATATACTAAATGTATGAAGGACAAATGAGATATGCAGTGAAAAACTGTAAAACTGAATCTATTTTCAACAACTGGATAGATGGAACATATTGACAAGTATCATTTCTAATCTAAAGTATATAAATTTTTATAAGATTAAGACTATAATGATTATATTCGTGTTACTTAGGGAAGTATTTTAGACTATGCCATGTGTAGTAAATGACTCAGATTTTTATATTATGTGCTAAGAGAATATTCATAGTGAATCAGTAACACTTATAGTCACATATAGAAATATATAAAATATGAATTTCTACTATTTGGGAGACTAGTGATCTTTTTTTAACTATGTGATAGCAGTCTAGATACTTGTATGAGGAGAAAATAAAGTCAGAAAACATAATTTTTATGATAAATTTGTATAATGGACAAATGTGCTACCAAAGTGACTGACCTATCTTTGTATTTTAGAAAATTTTATATACATGTACATATGTTTATGTGTGAATATATATAATGTACTATATATATGTGTGTGTGTATGTTTAGACACATATATGTGTATGTTTAAACACAAATGTATACACACACAACATATATATGTACACAAACACTTGACTATTTAAGTGGTATGACTGAATGAACTCAGATTAGATAATTTTGAAAGATAAAACAATTGAATTAACGCAACAACTCTTTATTATATAAATGGTAATTTATGTATTTAATACAATTAGAAACATATCAAAATGTCATGAATATTTTGAAAAGGCACAACACAGATAATCAAAAAGAAAATTGCACATTAATTTTTGCATTGTTAAATATTGTGCTGCCAGTTGCTCATGGTATTTATCATAAATTTGACTTATCTTTTTAGTATATGTATGAGTAAGAAATAAATTACAAAGAGAAAATTAGACCTAGGAAGAAAAGAAAGATGATGCTATTAAACAAAGTGGATGAGCTTCATTTCAATTGAGAAAGTTTCTGGTAAGGATCTAAATATCCTAATCCTTTTAGAAACTCTTTTTCCTCCCCTAGGTGTTTAGCTTTTATGCAAAAGTAGGTCTCACTTTATCTCTTAATTTTCACACCTTTTTCTCACAACACAGTTCATGACTGGCTGGTTTTTACCTCAGCCTCTACTGAAATTGCAATGATCGTGGTCAACAAAATGGTTTATATGCTAAAAATAAGTGAGCAAGTTCAAACTCAATTCCTTCCATCTTGCTCTAGCATTTAACATTTCTCTAACTCCAAAAACACTCTCTCCCTGATTTTTCATATAATCATCTCCAAATTTTACTTTTGCCTTTTCATTATTTGTTTTCTGTCTTAATCAAGTCATCTTGATTTTCCTTAAATCTGGTAATCCCCTACACATTGCTCTTTGTCTCTTTTCTCTTTGCTTCCTATATGTAATTTCATACATTTCCAAATATTCAATTCCTTCTGTAAGGCCATTTTCTCAAAGGTAGGTGTATTGGCAGGTGTGCCAGTCAGTGTCCAAACAGGAAACAGATGTACAACATGTCACAATAATGCAAGCAGGATTTATTTACAACGCTGTGGTAACCCAGGAGAAGATGAAGTGTGGTGTAGGCACAAAGATAGTACAGAAATCACATGTAAGCAGCTGACAAGCTATTGCTACCTCTGGACCCAAGAGGTAAGAGAAAGGGGAGGATGTGTAAGAGAAATAGTTTCTATCAAGGGAGAGAAGGATTCACATAAAAACATTACTCTGACTTCAGTATCCTGCTTCTCTCCCACTGATGCTAGGGCTTCCCTTTAGACCAAATAATCTAAAAGCCAGAGAACATAGGATCCTTATAGATGTGTGGATAGGCAAGCTTTCCGGACATAGTCCATGGTGGAGCAAGCTAGAAGACGACTCTAGAAAAGCAAACTGAAATGGGTGGTATAGTGGCATAGATTGAAAACAATATGAATGTTTTTGTTATATTGCTACTTTTTAAACTTACACAGACACCAAACACACACACTCAGACTGTTTTCCAAACTAACATATCCTTCTGTGAAATGCAATAAATATTTCTAAAGAATGCTATTGTAGTTTTGAAAATTCAGACATAGTAAGACTAGGAGGTGGTATACAAGAAAGGCTGAATAATTGTTCACTCACGGCCTCCCTGGAGCAGAACCACACTCAGTCATCAGTTTCCAAAATCTGGCTTTCTTGTATCAAATCCCCTTGAAGACAGAATCTGAATTAAAAGCTTGAATTGTACCCTGAATCTGGGGATGGGGGAGGTGGATGAAAAGGACACTTAGAAAGAGTACATCGCTGAGCAGACCACTTCTTCACAGTCACAGCAGACCGTGCTGTCACTGATGCCACATGGGGTATCCTAAGAAGGCCTCATAGGCTACCACACATCAGAATAGTCTTTCGTGGGGAAAAGGAGATGATTTAGTCAGGAGCTCACTTCCAGCCCTGACTCATAATAGGCAAAGTTCATCCCCTTGGTAATTAACTTACCTGTACTTACAAGTTCCTCAGGGATCAGTCCCATCAGACTTGGAGAAAGCCAGAGCCCAACTGGTTTGGGTCACAGGTACAGTGATACCTTCCGAGTAGATAATGTCTTATGAGGGTCAGATGTCAGTACAGACCCAATGCTTCTTTAGTGAGATGAGAGCTGAAAAGACACTGGTACTTGCCAGGGTGGTCAGAAACCCCAAAGAAACACTTAAGAAACAGGAGATCATTTGTGTCACCAGCAGTGACCCAAGGCTATAACTACAGCAGTGTAAACAGTGCTAACCTGTGTTGTTCTTGCAAGAAAGTGCTGATATGTAAAACATAGTGCCTGTTTATTACTTACAAAAAAAACTGACTTTCAAACACTTACATTTAAACCTGGGCATATTATTCCACTTTGCATAAACCCCATCGACATCTACTGTAGGTTTCCCAAGAATTTCTGCTGTGTGCAACAGAAGGCTGAAAAGAGTGAGCAGATACAAATATATTGAGCTTTACTCTAGTAGCAGAGGGCGGAGAAAATATCATCAAAATATTGCTTTTATCTTAAGTTATTAAGATTAATTTGATTAAACTCTTTAACTTCAAGGAATATGGATGTTCCCAAAAGCTACTCCATGTTTACCCTGTGAATTGAAGTACTTCCTGACATGTAGTTAAAAACATTGACATAAAGAATAAAGTCCAAGATTTTCACAATCCCTGACCAGTGATGACATGTAACAGTTGTGAAGAAATAGAATAAATAAATAAATGTGTTAGAGTCTTGATCAGAAAGGTTACTCTGGTGTTGACCAAGACTCTTAAGACGTTTATTTATTTATTCTACTACTCCACAACTGTTGCATGTCATCACTGGTCAGGGATTGTGCTGGACACACAGAATACAATGAGGAGGAAAGAAATAGATAAAAATTCCTTTATTTACAGTTTAGACTGTAGGGGGAATATACCAATAGATAAGCTACTGCAGTATAAGGTGGTGTGATTTCTAATAGACGTACAGGGGGTTAAATATATAGGTTGTGTCTAAACTGAACTTGAAAAGTGTCCAGCAAAGCTTCCTAAAGAAACTACCTTCCAAGTTAAGAATTGAAGTACAAATAGGCATCAATCGGAGAAAGTAGGACAAAGCAACAAAGAACAAATTGTTTGAATACTGAGAGATTAGAAACGAGACTTCTCAGGGGGCAGAACCAGCTTGTGAATGGCTTTGGAAGTCATGGTAAGGAGATTAAACTTAATACTAAGAGCAATAGGGAGTCTCTGAATGTTCTAAGAAGGGGAGTTATTGAGAACAGGTTCATATTTTAGCATGATCACCGTGACTAGGGTGATTGGCAGGATTAAGACTGGAGACGAGGAAGTCCACTAGATTGTTTGTTACAACACTTACAAAACAAGAAGTGGGGATGGTGAAAAGTAGACTGAGTCGGATATACGCTGATGGATTACAGAGATCTTGGTGATGAAGTGGACATTTGAAGGAAGAAGGAGAAAGGATTACGTTCAGTTTTCTAATTTGAGTTTTGGCCACATGGGAGAGCTACCAGGTAAAAGAATGAGATTTGGGAGATAGAGAGATACCTGTGGAAGGAAGTCCAAAGGGAGTTGCAGAGTTGTATCAAATGGACCTGATCTAAAGCACTAAAAGCCAGTTAAAACTTTTCAACGCCTATAGGATGAAATATTCAAAAACTGGCATTGAAGAATATTCAAACTATAATTCCATCATAATTCATACTTGCAAATCTATTGTCAAAAGTGTATAAAATATTCCAATTACCAATACTGGAAATTTTTTTACACTTTTTCAAGTACTGTTGCTTCAGCCCAAAATAATCTTTCCCACCTAGAAATACCTTCTTTATTCTGCAGGATTTAGATCAACTAACCTCTCTGTTAAGCCTTCATAACTTCTTGATGCAGACTTAATTTCTTGCTTCTGTGTGTTGTCATAGTAGCTTTTTGTATTTTTAAACTTACTCTCACTTAATCTGTCTATGGATCTCGTTGACCTCTCCAAAAGCTTCTTCAAGTGTCTGACCAGACAGTCTTTGCATACTCACTACCTGGCACCTGTCACATAGTAGGTACACAATAAATATTCGTGGAAAAATGGATAGATTAACACAATTAACTATTTCAGCCAAACATAGTTGCAATAGTGGTATTAGTAGTAAAGTGAATAGAGAAAATGAAAAAGAAATAATATTTTACTTTGGGAGGAGTACATATATGAGGGCAAACCCAAAAGAACTGGAATTATATTTCTGGAGGACAGGCACATTGCTGTATAGAATTCCCCTGCTAGGTAACTGTACTAGGAACTCATTGGCATCAGTGAACCAGCTAGCATTGTCGTGAAAGGCTGCTCAACTCCAGTAAATTTTTTTTTTTATATTCTTTCAACACATTTGCCCATTTCATGATAGATGATTTACGAGGGCACCTGCCCACACTGCACTGAGTGTTCAGCAGTTTTTGACCAAAACCGGCATGATCCCTGTGCTCTACCTTCCCTGTTCACCCGATCTCACCCCCTCATTCACCCGATCTCACCTGAGTGATAAAAAATAAAGTCCTCAAAGGGAAATATTTTGCCCATGTGGAAGAGGTGAAACCAAAAATGGCAAAAGCACTAAAAGGCATCAGCATGCCAAGTTCAAAAACTCTTTTGAGCAGTGGAAAAACATCTCAATAGTTATATTCCATCAAACAAAGAGTACTTTGAAGGTAGCTGAAGTTTAAACATGCAAGAATTAATACACACTCATTTTTATAAATAAATGCCCTTTTGGGGGTACCCCCTTGTATCATTGCTGTCTTGACTAGAAGAGAAACAACAACTATGAAAAATTAATATTCTGTAATCTCGCTTGTATTGTGCCTCAGTGTGGTTGGTGTCCCATAACTTCTTCTTTAAAGTGAATCCCCACGGGCATTCCTGAAGATACTTCAATACACTCAGTAATACAAGATAGACTGTAGACATCAACGGCAACCCTGGTTATTAAATGCTGCTTTACAATAATTCTCTGAGGTCCATATATTCTTACCTGGAAGACTCTTTTAGTTCTCTTAAGTATGGTTTTCAATTCATACAGATTTTGAAATTAAGTCACTGTAAAGGTTATTAAACAAATGTACCTGTCTTGAGTTAAGCTGAAAGATTATAGAGACCATTTTAAGGCATCATGTTTGACTATATAGGAGGTAATGGCATATAGACTGTATCTGCTGTACTGAAGATACCACCGGTTAAAGCCAATTGCCCAACTTATCATGAGCAAGCCATTAATAAACATCCAAATCAGACAAGGCTACATCCATTGCTTCAGTCATATAATTTGGGGTGTTTAAGAACAAGGTGAGATAGACAGTGATGCTTTAACATCTGTGACTACCCTTTGTCTCAGTACCTTTTGATCTACGTATGTGTTTTCTTACATCATCAAGCATTTCTGAAAAAGATTAATCTATACAAATAACATAATGTTTTATTTCACTTCAAGATTTGTATAAGGGAAAAATAGTATTCCAAACACTTCTGAAAATAACGGAAGATATAGCTCTGTTTGAATCTTTTCTTAGAACTTAAGTGGAAATTGATATAGGACACTAAGTGTCTGAGCTTGTTCCTTGTAGTACAATAGAATTTTTTTTTTTTTTTTTTGAGTTGGAGTCTCACTCTGTCACCCAGACTGGAGTGCAGTGGCCGCTCCCAGTCACCGCAGCCTCGACCTGCTGGGCTCCGGCGATCCTTCCGCCTCAGCCTTCCGAGTAGCCGGAATTACAGGTGCGCACTACCACGCCCGGCTAATTTTTTGATTTATTGTAGAGATGGGGGTCTCGCCTGCCCAGGCGGGTCTCGAACCCGCGGGCTCAGGCAATCCACTCACCTCAGCCTCCCAAAGGCGCGGGATTACAGGCTGAGCCACCGAGCCCGGCTAGAATTTTAAGTCATTATTTTACATTTAGATTCTAGTGTAATGCTTTGTGTTCATACTTTTCTGAGATTCCAACACAAATTTATTAGTAAATTTGTGGTTTCTCACAGTAATCAGACAGCAATGACTGTGTTTCAATGTAAGCTACAGTGTTTTGAATGCAAAACTAGTATGTCTAATTTTTCAAAAACTCTTTTGAATTTTGAAATGAACATTTTCTATCATTGTTTTAGATATTTGTGGCTCTATTTTATTAAGCCTAATACGTTAAAATAAATCTTGTAAATCATTCCCTCGATGCAGTAGGCATTTGTAATAACTATATGGTTTTTCTCTTTAGAGAAATTGTTATTTCCCTCTGGCCATAGTTGCCTGCAATTCTGCTGGCTGCCCCCAGGTGAATGATGATATTGAGGGTTGTGATTTTATGACCCAACTGAGCAGGAATATTATTAAATGGATCACTGTTTATTAGTAAAAGGTGTATTTTACAGACTTCTCATGCGAAGTGGTGATATAATTTCACATGTTCATGTTTCCACTCTCCAAATTGCCAGAAAAACATTTTTTAAAGGTCAAAAAATAAATCAGATCAGAGAAAAAAAGATAGGTCCTATTAGAAATTTCTATAAGGTATGCAATTAGAGCCAGATGCAGAGAATTTTTTTCCTGGAATAAAATTTGTATCTTCTCTATCAGTAAGTAATATTATTCATTCAGTTAGCCAAACTCAAAACCTGAGATTCACTTACGCTTTCCTCTCTTTCTCCCCGGGGCAGATATTTTCTGCCTTACTTCCAGATCTATTCATTTTTCTCCACCATGTATGGTACCTTGGGAGGTTGATTTCTATGGGCTGCAACTACCTTGCTCCCCTTGGCCTCCAACTTGCAGCTGTATTTGGGCAATGGGAAGGGAAAACATTAAAGGGACACAAAGACTCTTTCCGTCAGAGTATTTATTCTTCATTGTCTATCAGCTGAGTACAAATTTTTGGTGGCTGCAGTCTTCCCTCCAAGACCACACCGCTTATCAAGTGGTTCTTTCCTTTACTTACATCTTTGTCCACATTGCAGAAATGTTTCCATGTGCTTACTACCCCTTCAGGTTCACTGATTACTGCCTTCTAGTCCTGGGACACTCCCCTATCTCTTCTTGATTCCCTTAAACTTTTCCAAATTGAAATAGTCTGTTCACTAAAGTCACTTTATTTTTTCCTTTTTTTCATTTGTATACATTTATGGAGTACAAGTGTAATTTTGTCACATGCATTGATTGTGTAGTGGTCAAGTTAGTGCTTGTAGGGTAACCAACACCGAAATAATGTACATTGTATCCATTAGGTAATCTCTCATCATCCACGCCTTTCCCATTCCCCCATCCTTCTGAGTCTCCGTTGTTTATTATTCCATTCTGTATGTCCATTTGTACATATTATTTAGCTGCCACTTATAAGTGAGATTATGTGATATTTGCACTCCTGTGTCTTGTTTTACTTAAGATAATGGCCCCCAGTCCCATCTTCATTGCTGCAAAAGACATGATTTCATTCTTTTAATGGCTGAATAGTATTTAATTGTGTTTATTTTCTTGGTCCAATCATCCATTGATTGATCCTGAGGTTGATTCCATATCTTTGTTATTATAAATAGTTCTACAGTAAACATATAGTGCAGGTATCTTTTTGATATATTGATTTCTTTTCCTTTGAGTAGATACCCAGTAGTCAGATTACTGGATCAAATGTTAGTTCTATTTCTAGTATTTTGAGATATCGCCATACTGTTTTCCATAGAGGTTACACTAATTTACATTCTCACCAACAGTGTATGATTTCACTTTTCTCTGCATCCTCACCAACATCTGTTATATGTTCCCTTTCCGAATGTACCATCTGCTTCCTGACAGTTCGTGACTGACCCACACCTCATACATGAAGCCAGTCACAAAGTCCTTTTGGAAACAAATCATACTGCTCTCAAATATCTTGACTTTTCTACATCCCCAAAACATTCCTTTAGTTCAAGTCTCAATTCAATTCTTCTCCTTCTAGGTTACTTCCACTGCTTCCAATTCTTTTCCAAACCACTCTCCATGTTAAAACCAAAGTGGCAGTTTAAAAACAAACATAGGCCGAGCACCATGGCTCACACCTGTAGTTCCTTCAATTTGGGAGGCCGAGGTGAGAGGTTTACTTGAGCCCAGGAGTTCAAGACCAGTCTCGGCAACATAATGAGAACTCATTTCCACAAAAATAAAAAATAAAATCAATTAGCCAGATGTGGCAGCACACACCTGTATTCCCAGCTACTTGGGAGGCTGAGGCAGAAGGATCACCTGAGCCCAGGAGATGAAGGCTGCAGTGAGCCGTGATTGTGCCACTGCACTCCAGCCTGGGTGACAGAGTAAGACCCTGATTCAAAAAAAAAGAAAAAAGAAAAGACATGGATTGTTAATTTACTATTTAAGAACCACTGATGCCTTCACTTTTTGCCCTGCCTGCCTTTCAAGGCACACATATACATGTACTCTACCTTCCTCCAGATCAAACCACTTGCAATTCCCCATGCATGCTGTCTCCTTCCTCTGGGTCTTTGAAAAGGTGGCTTCCTCTAAGAGGGTTTTGAGTGCTTTTGCTAACACCACAGCCTTCTTGACAATTCTTCTCCCAGTTACCACTTCTGGTCTTTCAGGACTCAGTTGTAAACCTCTTGAGAATGCCTTTGCTGATAGTTTTCCTCTACCAATGCCAAATACCTTCTTACCCTCAACCTTGGCATCAGTAAGTCACCCTTTCCCCCTGCCAGGAGTGTAAAAAGTTTAGAAAGTTTTAGTTCAAGGTTCAAATTGTATGAGTTCAAATTCATTTCCATCGTATAAATATTTGCCTTGTGACCTTGAGTGAGTGTATTAAGTATGTACCTCTGTTTTCTCATCTGTACATTCAGGAAAATAAAAATAGTTATGTTTTTATTCTTGTAATAATTAAATTATAGTAGTACATATGCAACATTTAGAACAGTGCTGGGTATACAGTCAGTGCTCAATACATTGTGCAATATTGCAATTGTCTTTTCTTTCCTCAACTCCACAAGACCGAAAGCTCCTTATAAAGGTTCTAGATTCTACAGATCACCTTATAATCTTGATTATTCAGTGTTAGGTGCATAGAGAAAATTGTATAAGTCATTTTTGACTGAACAAATGAATTATGTGAAATGAATTCTAGATTGATTGATTTGAGTTCTCTTTGGGTCAATTTTGTTTTTCAAATCCTGACTGGTAATGTCTAGGTCTAGATTGCTTAAAGGAGTCCTTTCTATGAAAGATACTCTGGAACTCCTGTGAATCTGAGGAAGCTCCTCTCTTCTTGTGAGTCTCAGAAGACAAATTTGCATTTGTCCTTGCCAACACACACGTTCTTATGGCTAGGGCAAGAATGTGATTTTTAATAATGTCACCTTGATTATTGACTTGTCTTTTACTAATTTGGATGCACTTTCCAGATAATAAGTAGTCACACATTTTTAATACTGGCTAATATTTTAGAATATTCTTCTTTCCTGTAAGTTTTATGTTAATTTGGAAGTATTCCAGAATTACCTCTCCATAATAAAATGATTAAATTAATATAATAAATGCTTCCATTTGACATGAAACACTTATAAAAATTCTGCATATTTATATATTTCTTACTACCCATAGTGACAAGGCAATCAAACTTCAATGACTTCTAAATCTAAATGAAGTCACAAGGTAAAAATGCCATCTTAGCCAAAAGTACAGTTTTCATAAATGCATCAATTTAGATTTAATTTTTCTCTATTCTCTCAAAAATCTGTGTGCTATTCACATTAGAATATGAATTTGTAAATTACTTTAAGAATCCATGGTAGAGAGTTCAGTTCCCATAATGATCCACTGCATCTTATATCTAAAAATGATTTGCATTTTAAATGTCTTATCTATGGATTAGAGCATGCATAAAGTAAAAAAAAAAAAAACTTCTCTAGCAATTACTTGGAGTCAGAACTATGGTGTGTTTATTACTTAAGTAAATAAATAAATAAACTGTTTTAAGGTTTTGAATCCTGGTAAGGGAGATAATCACAGTAAATTATTTTATAGTACAAATACAGGAAAATATGAAATTACATGGAAAATGGAGCAATGCAAACAGCATACACATTTCTAAGTCTATATCTACCTAGAATCTATAGAAACTATAAAAACATAAAGACATCAAGCACACAAACATTTATAAGCTGTGTGTATGTGTATGTGTGTGTGTGTGTGTGTGTGTGTGTGTGTGATGAAAACAATAAAATTCCTTTAGGAGATGTGCATTTTGAGAAATTCCTGGAAAGCTAAAAAAAATTTGTGACTTTCACTTTGGGTAGTGTGAGAGCTGAAAAAACCTTCCAGCTATAAATCACACATAAAATATAGTCTAATATAGGAAAAAAGTTTTAACTAAATTACTATAATGCCAAGATAATGTGAAAAATTTTCACAGCCAAGAAAAAAGAAAGAAGCTAAGAAAGAAAAGAAGTTTTTAAAAAATAATAATTATCAAGGAAACTTTCATATCTCACCTTTCGTGGGGGGGGAAACTCTCCCAATTATTTATAACAGCAAACTAGCCAGATATGGAGGTTCATGGGCCAAACCTATTACTATTCACCAAAAATTCTTAAAGAAAAATTTATTATATAATGTTTCCTGTTGGGAATTGTCCCTATGAGATGAGCAAAACAAACACAAATCCTCTTAGGGGTAATGCCTTCAAACTATTCTCACGAATACAGCTCCAAAGAATATGAGCCTACAGCAAAAAATGACAACACTTGCATCAGGAGGCAGGAACCAGGTGAAGAAAGAAGGAGGTGGCTTGGATCTGCAAAGACAAGATGTTGCTAGTATCAGATATGAAATATATACATATATAACATATGCTTGAAAGAACAAAGAAGTAGGATAGCATATTATAATAGATAGGAAGGCAAAGTAGATTGAAGTAAGTGTGTCTGTATTGTATTCTTATTTTTGCAAAAAAAAAAGTGTATCTATATATGTTATCTGCACATGAGATGTAATCCTTGGTGTTTTTGTTTTTGAGATGTATGTCTTGTTATCTGGATTAGAACAGATTTATTTTACTACTTTTAAAATGTTAACACGAGTTTTGAAACGTTTCTTCCCTTTACACTATTAAGGGCCCTATACTCAAGATTCTTCTAGCTGAGTTTCTTCGTTTTTATTTAATATTTCATCTTAGTCATTCTACAAACTCTCTGATTTCTCTGCTTATGAAGCAGGGTTTCCAGGTTTCACACATTTGAGTGATCCAGCTCTTCCTTCCAAGAACTGGAGGTCAGACAAATATCTGCTAAGCAGTAAAGTCAGCTGACAATGAGCAAAGTCCCTCAGGCTGAAGCAATGTGGAGTTTTAGCCCCAGGGTTTTCACAGGCTGCTCTCTGTCTGCAAAGGAGGGATTCCATAGAACCTCCTGGAAGAGGGACAGTGCTGGGATTGAGACAACACGTAGTGTGGCCTCCTTTCCTGTCCCAGCTAGAGTTCCCCAACAGGACTGGGTGTCTTTCTCCAATGACCAGGCTTGGTTTTGAATAAAATCTGCATATGCTATCCAGACATTCATACATTAAGAAAAAGTTCTTGAGGGCTTATTCTTGTTATAACAGTGACTGGTTCATCACTGTATCCTTGTTCAAAGCTACCCAAGAACCAATCAAGCAGATTATTGACACATTATTTTAGACAGATAGTAAATCAAGTAGTTATATAAGGAAAGCAAAGAAGTTTCATTTTTAGAATTTTTTTTATTCCATGCAAATATCAATTCTGGTCTATTTCTTAACTCTCATGCAGTCATGATTTTTAGAATTAAAAAATGTAATTTTACTGCTCCTTTTTTACATTGCTAATTATACTAATATGTCCATCTAGTTATGTTTAATAAACTTCCAAGTTCACTGGATATTTTTAACCTCTATGTAAAAATAATTTAAATTTTAGCCGTTAGAACCAATGTTTCTTTTTAAATATATAACAAATCGAATACATTGTATTTAATTCTAAATTCTTTCTTTATTTTAAAGATTTGGGTTACAATTCAGGATTAGGTATATATGTGGTCATCATATAGGTAAAGTTTGGGCCTCCCTTTGGTCCCCCTTGAAATCCAAAGACTATTAATAATGATATATCAAATATGAAATTTGATTTTTATAACATAAAATATATCTGATTAATACTGGTTTCAAAATTTGATTTATGATTTAATGTTTTAATAGGAAGATCAATTGATAGTAATTATTTCGTGTAATCAGTTAACAACTAAAATGTGCACAATATTGATTTTTTTTTTCCAGGTGAGAAATAGGATCCCTGAGTAGCTATAGTAGGAGAAAAGTAGTGACATTTAATTCAGTCTAATTTATTCCTGACAAAGAGGTGATTGACTGCAGTTCATGAAGTTCGTGGCAAATGCTAGATGAAATGGTGAAATTATTCAGAAACATTAAAACTAAAAACTAAATTAGAATTCAGAATATTGAGTAATAAATCCATGTAATTCATATTAGCATTGCCATTTAACTTGATGAAAGTTACCTTAAAGGGACAAACTTATATTGTGAGTACCAGTAGGAAGAAATATGCTAATTTCCTAATAGAACAAAATCAAAGAAAGTTGATTATAAGATTGCATCAAAAGTGTTAGAATTTATATTACTTACAAAATTGGAGAGTTATATAATGAAGCAAAAATTAACCCCTGAGTGACAAAATTATTTCACTTGCTTTTTTCTTGTTAGTAGTGTCATACATTGCATATTTACCAAAAAAATGATTTAAATTCATTCACATAACATTTATTAGAGAGTCTACTAAGGGGTCAAGCATTGTTGTTAGGAATAAAATAAAGACAAGCACATAATGTTCCATTAGTCCTCCATGGAGATTGCAATCCAAAGGACACTGAAGAGGGTTAGGTTCAAGTAGTCATAAAAATAAATCTATCAATACAACCTGTGATTAACACTGTAAAAAAGAATTTCACTTTGTAAAAGAAATGCAAAACAGAAGACCTACATATAAACATTATATCAGTTGAATGTTTTCATAAATTGTTATCTGCTTTCAACTTTTGTATTCTGATTAGTTGACATGAATGTGCGTAGTAGATTAAAAAAATAGCTATTTAAGTATCCAATGTCAGTCAGAAATATGTTGCAATGACTTCTTTTGCTAAGATTTTATCTTTATGCCAATGCACAAAATAGAAATTTACTCAGATTAAATTGTTGATTATTTTTATTGCAGCAAGACTTTTTTTAACCTTAGAAAGAAAATTCTCTCATGATTTTATTGAGTGATATTCCAAAAACCTCTTCTTCCCAAACCGTATGAAAAAATCATGAGTACACTGAAGACATTAATTCAACGAACATTTATAAAGTGTTTATTATAAATAGGGATTTCTACACAAATGAGAAATTTGTATGTGAAGGGAAGGTAGAAAACCAACAACTTATGTACAGCCTATTAGAAGAGTCTACACAAAATAACTACACTGCAAGCA
Source organism: Carlito syrichta (assembly GCF_000164805.1). NCBI lineage: Eukaryota > Metazoa > Chordata > Mammalia > Primates > Tarsiidae > Carlito > Carlito syrichta. Next base: position 97,204 of record NW_007259204.1, on the reverse strand, counting down.
CGTGGCAACTGTTCTAACAGGAATACTAGAGTGTGGGATTTTAGAGATGAAAGAAGCATCAATTTTATCTTGCTGAGTCAGGGGCAACCGAGAAGGGTATGTGGAGGAAATAACATCGTGGACTTGCACGATGGGTAAATTTAGGTATGAAGAGAGGAACAAGCATGAATAGAAAGTACTTTGAACAACCTTGCAAAATTAGGAACGCTCAGGGTCTTTAATGAATAGCAATCCCATTGGTTTGAGAGAATTTTATTTACTAGGAATCATGATAAAGTAAGCTGGAAGAGCAGAGGGGAGTCAGATTGTCAAGGAGCTTTGAATGTAAAAGCAAGGAATTTCACTTAATCCCGAGAAAATTTTTGTCATTTATTAAAAAAGAAAAAGATTAAATGGGTAATAAAATTTGTGAAAAAAAATAGAGAAACATTTGTGAGTTTTTCTTAGATACTTCTTGAATAACTTCTAGAAATAAAGGCCAAGTCACTCTGAGAAATGCATACTTCTAGCAATCAAGAAATCATTCAAATTCAGTCAATGTTAGCACTAAAATGTGACATGATCTGATTTCTAGATCTTAGACTCATAAGATTCAGAACATCCAAAGGAGAACTATAAACTATACTAGCCAAAAGTCTAATTCTTTCCATAAAAGAACTAACTCTTAAGCTTGTGAAGGTCAATTCTCCGAGGTTTCTTACCTCTTTGAAGAAATTAATTTAGGTAATCAAAACCACGTAGATTGACTACAGCTCCACAGTTCACCCAGGGTTACATCCTGAGGCTCAGACTTTTCCAACACTTACAAATTGCACAGTTGTAAAACAAATATCATAATTGTGTTTGTCCTCAGCTAAACCTGGCATCAATGTTACTCTTATTCCCTGTTGTTTTAAACCAAACTTTCCATTTCTGTTTATGCTCCTAATACTTTTATTTATGTTTTGTTTCTGGTCTGTTTACAAATCATAGATCCCAGGATTTCACTCGATCTCCATCAGCCTCCTTTTTTGCCCCTCCTGGTGTGACACAAGGGGCTGACCCCACATGGACGTCCCCCAGGCCCTCTCCCGCAGTGCCCTCTGTGTGCCAGGAGGACGTATGCCACAATGGAGGTACCTGCCATCCCATCTTCCTGTCTGGTGGTGCCGTCTCATTCCGATGTGACTGTCCACTGCATTTCGCTGGCCGTTTCTGTGAAAAAGGTAAACACTTTTCATCATCCTTCTGTATTTCTTTTTTAAAAAACTTCTCCAGAGAATGGAAGAGAGTTGAAATATATTGGAAGTATACCAGTGGATACCGGCACAAACAAAAGACATCTGTATAATTTTATATCAAGACAAATTCTGATAGAACACTTTTGGTTCAGTCTTGTAAAAGCAAACCTAAGATTTTTTTTTTTTTATTTAGGAATGCCTCTCGAAATATATCTTTGGTTGCCACATAAAGTAATAGTTAAAATTCAAATGCAGTGTTATTTATGTAGTTACTTCTAAAATTATGGTGAAACCTTCCTATGTCACTATAGAGGCAATTAGGTTCTAATTAATACTATTTTTATTGCCTAAGTGCTAATGAAATCACCCCTTTTCTATATTTCATATGCAGATCCTCATATTTAAATTTAGTGTTTAAGGAGAGTACATTAATTATTGATGCTAACAATATGGTTTCAGCATTAATCAAGCTATTTATGAATCAAAAAACACATTCCCTTACTGTCAACATCTCATGACCTCCTAAGAGGTTTGTGGTTAATTAGGACAAGACTGCAACTGAAGCCAGACCACCCTGGACAGATCATAAAGGCATTAGGTCATGATGTAGCTGACTGCATGTCCTTACACTGATAGACGAAAGTGTCATTGTTGTCAACAGGAATTAATCACTAGTTCTAAATTAAGGAGGCAGGGATGGGGATTACTATTGGATTATGATTCAGATTGCAGAGAATTTAATTACTTATCCAAGATTGTATTAAATAATAACTCCCCTTTTTAATGCTAAAATATGAAACTTCCTAAAGTTAATTCAAAGATACACATACATGTTATTCAATTTTTCTTCCCAAATAACCTTAAGTGACTGCTGTGAATGTTTTGGCATTTACCAAGTAAGCAGACACAGTAAAAGGCACGGAAATGGCAACAGTTCATTTTCATGTTTATTTTAAAACAACATATAAATACTCTTTAAGATTGATTTTTTAACTGTAAAATATGTTTGAAGACATCAATATGGCTTGATTTTTAGACGAATATTTTATGTGTCTGCAAAGTATCATGAGGTTTGCTTTATGCAATAATTTATGACCATTTATGCTATATTCTACATGTAGAGGTCTAGGGAAATAGCTTGGGTTGAAGAGTTCTTTTAGATCTACATTTAACAATTTGAAACTCTCATTTTAAAGAAGGTAAGAAGGGTATTTTTCCAATACTCTACCTAGCACAAAGTTAGGAAGGAAGGCTTCTTACCTTCTTTAAAATAGACTTTGGCATTTTAATTTTGTAATGTTAGTTCATCTTCTCATCAGTCACACATATTCAGCCAGAAATGACTGTCTAAGCCATCGTTCCTTTTTGTTCTACTGAATTCCCAATTCTCTTTCCTTTAACTCTTTACTTAGTAGCTTTAGCACTTCATATAGTAACATACACTCCCTTCCCCCCAAAAAAGAAGTTCAAGTTTATTTAGATCTAAATCAAAGCTTGATTGAGGTTTTATTGTCCTTGGTGTTTTGATGGCAAAATGTAAAATAAATGACCACAGAAAAAAAAACTTGGAATCTGTCCTATATTTATTGTAGAAATTATGTCATTTTTTTCATATTATTAATTGCTTTCTACCTTCTGTATTTTTAACTGTTTTTCTTGTCGAATTTATAATAATTATATAAACTATTAAATTGGATGATAGCGTTTTGCTATAAACACTAAGTAATCTAGTATATTTCTTAAGTGCATAATAATCGAAACCATGACAATATTTTATTAATTTATTTTATTAATCTTTTAAAAATCTATTTTATTAACAATTATTAGCAATTCTAAAAATGCATTTAATTTAATTTTTTTTTTTTTTTTGAGTTGGAGTCTCACTCTGTCGTCTAGACTAGAGAGCAGAGGCACACTCCCGGCCACTGCAGCCTCGACCTGCTGGGCTCAGGCGATCCTTCCGCCTCAACCTTCTTAAGTAGCTGGAACTACAAGCGTGCACTACCATGCCCGGCTAATTTTTTATTTATTGTGGAACGAGGTCTCACCATGTCACCTGGGTGAGTCTTGAACCCACGGGTTCAAGCAATCCACTTGCCTCGGCCTCCCAAAGTGCTGGGATTACAGGCACAGCCACCGAGTCCAGCCTAGAAAAATGCATTTTAAAAAGAAATTTTAATTCAGTAATACCTGAGGCATATGATACACTAAACAAAAAAATGCAATAGGACTATTTTTAGACTATCAGATATCCTAGTATTGGCTTAATTTTGTTTTTGTTGCCTCATTTCTTGGGGAATGTTTTAGTATACTACATAGAGTGTGGTTTGATGTGCATCTTTGGAACTGGAAATATTATTTTTAATGATAAAATGATAGGTATTTCTTTGTAACCATTTTCCTCTTAAATTTGAATAAAATACTTTGCCTCTTTCAAACATAAAGAAAGCCAAGAGCAGGTTTGTCTTTTCAATCTAATGTTCTCAATATAATCAATAATGGTGTGTATGCTTTAAAATCCAAGACTGACACATGTTGAATACTTCCCTATGGCCTGAGATTCCATCCAGCATCTGGTACCACAATGTAACTTTGTATAGTATGATTCAAGTTGGCCAGATACCACAATTTTTAAGTGAAAATTTTGGTAAACAATAGTGTATGCCAGTTTCAAAATGTTTCAATTGCTTGGTAAAAATCTTGCTTTGGATAAACAGTCCCTAATATTTCATATATATATACACACACACACACACATACACACACACACACACACACACACACACACACACACGATTTATTAGAAATGTTCTTAGTATTAAATGCTTAGAATTTACAGATAAATTGCCATGAAAATAATTTCTTAAATGAATCCTCTATTGAGTACCATCAATATCTAAAAGGTATGAACTTCTGCTTCAGAAGTGAAATTTCCATAATATTATTGTGAAGAGTTCTGGTTTACCAGACGCTGCACTGAGTGCTTCATGCATCTTATTTTACTTAACCCTCAGAATAACGCAGCTGAAGTAGGCTCTCTAAATTATCCCCATTTGCAAATGAGAGATCCAAAGCCTAGAATTGTTCAATTACTTTCTCAAGGTCGCACAGCTAGTACATGATAGAAATAGGATTAGAAGTCATCTTGGCTGGCTCCAGATTTCACATTTAACCACCATGCTATATTGCTGCACAAGTTAGAAAATCAAATTTAATTTGATGACATGACATAGAGTTTTTAAATTGTCCCCCTCTTTCATCTGTCTAGAAAAAGCATCCTTAATCAGCCAGGCGTAGTAGCACATGCCTGTAATTCCGGCTACTTGGAAGGCTGAGGCGGAAGGATCGCCGGAGCCCAGCAGGTCGAGACTGTGGTGACCGGGAGCGGCCACTGCACTCCAGTCTGGGCGACAGAGTGAGACTCCAACTCAAAAAAAAAAAAAAAAAGAAAGAAAGAAAAGAAAAAGCATCCTTATTTCAGGAAGAAAAGAGAATTTTCTTTAAAAACTAAGATTTCAAAAATCAGAAAACTGAAGAGGTTAATGTAGATCTAATAAGTTTTTAATGAAGAAGGTATTAGCATAATCCCCATAAAATTAAACTGAAAAACACATTAGAAGAGCCCAAAAACTTGTGTGTGAGTGGTCATATCTTTTAATAATGATTTCACTTAAACTAAATTATAGAAAGTAGATTTCAGAGTATCTGAATTTCAGGAAAATCTAGACACAACTGAATTAGGAACATGATTCTGAAAAATATATAATTGCATAGACATCAAGATGTAATGATATGTTGGAAACTGATTTTTCTTCCCAAGGCTTGCCCCTCTTTACCTCCAGTTAATATTTCTAACCTGGGTGAGAATGTTGAATTATTTTATTTATTTTAAGAACTTTGATGCTTCACAGCAAAATGGAGGTGCAAATGAAAGTGTAGGCCTTAACTAAAATAGCACTAGATCCAGTAACACAGACAAAGAATTGGGGGGGGCCTTGGGATTCAGTAATGGGTCAGCACACACACATTTCCTATCTACTTGGCATTACATCATAGACTTTATCAAATCATTCATATCCAATAAGCTAGTAACGTTGGCTTATAGAATTAGTTTGATTTAATATGTTCTTTTTTTCAACACATGCTATCTTAATTCATATTAGCTAACCCTTGTTGCCTATTTTATCATAATGATCCCATATCTTGCCAGGGGAAGCATAGAACATATATTTCTGCTTTGTTTTAGATGCTTGCATGCAGGCAGATGGCTGTCTCCTACTGTAAAGTTCAGAGTGACAGATTTAGAATATCAGTGCCTTATGCTAGGGGAAAGTATATGCCTCTGACTATTAATTATAGGATTAACATTTTTAAACAGCCTCATACTTTTTAGCATTCTATAAAACAGTTTTATAAATAGTACAATAAAGGAGTATTTAAACGCCATACATTAAAAGCAAGAAATCATTTGTTTTATTTGATATCCTGTCTGCGTATATTCCATATATGTTATTTATAAAGGTTAACTGTACTGAGTAAATTGCAAACCTCGAAATAAAAATGAGAAATTTTACTAGGTGTTTTGTCTTAAAAAAAAAAAAGATTTCTTTAATGTCTGTCTTTGTTTTCACCGTAACTGGAGGATATTTAAAAGACATAAGTGTAGAATGAATTTATTTATTAACTTTATATCAGGTGGTTGAATGGCAGACATTCCAGGGGCAAGAAGACAGAGAAACAGAACATTGGTAAGGTTCATGTAACAGTGATGCATCTCCTTTCCAGAGAATCGATGGTCTCTGTCATCTGAAAATGACCAGAAAATAGGTGTCTGCCTTTGGAAATATAATTCCCATGTCTGAAAATCTGTCTTTGAAATCAGAGAGCAATGCTGCATATTTATTAGTAAGTGACAACAGCTAAAATGTTAAGATGTTAAATTGAAAATGAATGAGAATTGAAGTCAAGAACAGAGTTTGAAGGGAGACAAGATTATCTGTTATCAAAGACTGGGGGATTTTGTTTTTGAGGCAGGAGTAGGCTGAAGGTCTCTAATCTCTTCTCCACTATCAGCTACTGCCTTCTCCAACAGGGAGATCTGCACCCAGTTGGAACCTAAGACAGCCCCTCTCTAACCTGGTGCTTGTAGCTATGACACAAGTCTGGGTGGGCTTAACTCAAGGTTTTGGCAGGACTCTGTTCATTCCTGGAGTTACTAGGGGAAAATGCATTTCCTTTTCTTCGCCATCTCTAGAGGCTATCTTCATTTTCTGGTTCATGGTCTTTCATTCATGCTTTTTGAAAGCAAGCAATGGTAGTTTCAATCTTTCTCATATTGTATCACTCAAACCCACTTTTCCACCTCCCTTTTCTTTTTCTTTTTCTTTTTAGGTTTTTTAAATCAATTAATTTATTTATTATAAAGATGTGGGGTACAATTAAGGGTAGGTATGCAAACACCGATCATGTAGGTACCCTTGTTGATGAGGTATGCCCTCCCTCCCCTAGCAGTTTCCCTCAACTACCAGTCCCACCCCCCTCCACTGACAGTTTTCCACTACTGCGAATTGCTTTCTTATAGCATTATAATAGTTCAAGGTCACCTTATGAGTGAGAACATATGGAACTCAGTCCTTTGTTTCTGTGATAAATCACTGAGTATGATCAACTCCAAATCCAACCAAGTTGCTGCAAAGTCCATATATTTGTCCTTCTTAATGACTGCATAATATTCCTTTGTGTATATGTACCACATTTTTTTTATCCAGTCCAGGTTCGATGGGCAACATGGTTGACTCCATGTTTTTGCTATTGTGAATAGAGCTGTAACAAACATACATGTGCAGGTATCTTTTTTGTAGAAATATTTGAGTTCCTCCGGGTATATTCCCAACAGGGGAATTGCTGGGTCATATGGAAGGTCAATTTCTAGTTCTTTCAGAAATTGCCACACTGTCTTCCAAGGAGGTTTTACTAGTCTGCATTTCCACCAGCAATGTAGAAGCATTCCTTTTTCTCCACATCCTCGCCAGCATCTGTTGTTGTTTGTTTTATTAATTATGGCCATTCTTACAGGGGTTAGGTGGTATCTCAATGTGGTTCTGATTTGCATTTCTCTGATGATGAGTGAAGCTGAGCACTTTTTCATGTGTCTGTTGGCTGCCCGTATATCTTATTTTGAGAAGTGTCTATTCATGGGAAAACTGGCTGACCACATGCAGAAGACTGAAACAGGACCCTTACCTATCACCACACACAAAAATTAACTCTAAATGGATCAAAGACCTAAACGTAAAACCTCAAACTATAAGAATCTTAGAAAGTGAAGGAGACACCCTTATGGAAATTGGAACTGGGAACCAATTCCTATTCAGAATCCTAAAGGTCAATACCTTAAGAAATAACATAGACAAGTGGGACCTCATCAAATTAACGAGCTTCTGCAAAGCAAAAGAAACCATCAAGAAAGCAGGAAGACAGCTGGCAGAATGGGAAAAAAAATATTTGCCAACTGTATATCTGACAAAGGCCTAACATCTAGGATCTACAAGGAACTCAAACGCACCGAAAGGAAAAAAAACAAACAGCCCCTTTAAAAAGTGACAAAAGACATGAATATTCACTTCCCTTTTCTACATTTAAGGACCCTTGTGATTACATAGAGTTCATTAAGACAATCCAGGATTAACTCTGTATCTCAGAGTCAGCTGACTAGCAATCTTAATTCCATATGCAACCTTAATTCCCCTTTATCATATAAGGTAAGGTATGCACAGTTTCCAGGAGTTGAAATGTGGACATCTTTGGGGGCCATTATTCTGTCTCCCATAGGACCTCTGGTCATCCCCCCGGAGGGGACTTACATAATCATAAAGAAAAGAAAAATTATTGGTTGACTATCTGGTGCTCATAGAATTGAAGGAATTGAGTAAAACTAGGTTAGAAAATGCACTGAAAGATGTCTTGTCGGGTCAGGCAACGGGAGCCACAGAGAGAACATCCCAGAACAGACTGGTCTACCTGTCCCTACCACTGGACATGTGCCACGTTCTGAGTCACTTGCTCAAGATCCCACAAGACACTCTGAAATTGTCTAATCAGCAGCACCTTAACCATATGCTAACTCATCATCTGTGCAGGAGGGACAAAAGGGGTTTTCTTTAGGCTTATGAAATGGTTGACTAAACCATACAGTCCACTAAGGTCTCAAGCAGTAAGCCTCTTCTTCACTCCATGAAAAACATAATCATTCATAAAAGGATTTCATGGCACTTGTGTACACTCTGTTTTCTCCCTGAATTATGTGGAGTCAGCTGAGAAATAAAGCTGGAGATTTAGGTGGGACTCATACCACAGAGAACCCTAAATGATGGATTAAATTATGAAATTTATTAATAATAGTTTTCAACTAGGAAAAATATGTTGACCAGAGCTGGACTTTAAAATGATTGTTCTGATAGTAGATTATAGGAAGAATTATAGTGGGCAAGGAGATGAGATGGGGAGAAAATTTGGGAAGTCATTACATCAGATCATAAAAATGGGATGAAAACTCTTTTAGCCCTAATGCTGTCCAATAATTTGGAAGCATTGCAGATCTTTGTGTTCTCTGGATAGGATTTAGTATAGACTCTAGGAGAGTTCTAATATTTAATGTATTATTTTGTGAAGAAAAAAAGTGTGGTATAAAATGTGATTATAAAAGACAAGTCACAGTAAAGACCTCTTTCTCTCTCCTCCCTTGCACCGTCTTCTGACCCTCCTATTTATAGAAAAAACAAATTATGGCAGTTTCTCTTGTCCATGCTAGCTCTGGCATATCTCTCTTTCCTTCCTCTCTCTTCTTTCTCTAGTAAATTTTGTTTTGAAACTTAAAAAGAAAAAAACTTAATTATATGTGGTAAAGCTTTATCATGGGACAAAAAATATGAATAATAAAAAAATGCATAATAAAACAAATTATGTGGGTTTATTCTACAAAAGCTTGTGGTCAAAGAAAGATGACCAGCTAGCTAAACATATATTTGTAAGTACATGTATATATGTACACTGGGAAACATGATTTGTCTTATATTTCTACCTCAGGACTAAATTTCTCAACAGCCACAATTTCATTGCAGCTTCTCCTTTTGTTTCTAACAGGTTTATTACACACATTACACACATACACACACACCAAAAATTTTAAACATGAAAATAATTTAAATGTTTAGAACTTTTTATAGGACTGTTAAAATTACTGCTAAAAATTAATATTAGTTAATTTTAAAATTAAATGAGTTGAAACTAATATTTTGCAGGTGTTGAAACAATGTTCAAAAGAGCTATGGAAACCCAAGTGAATTATTAGTTAAGGGCAAATATAGAACTAAATCACAATGTCCTTATTCAAAACCTACTACAGCCTGCGTCCTTCAAAATATTTCACTGGTAGAGTCCAAGATGAATTGCAAAAGAAATACATACCATTACATATACATGGGATAAACAATTATATACACGCAGATAAATTAAGATAGTAATGACTTTGATTGGACCAAATTACTGAAACATAGGTGATAGATAGGCAAACATTTGACTATAGACATGCATTAATTTACTAATGGTTTTTTTATAATTGACAGGCATACTTAAATGGAATTTTTTCTGAAGTTTACTTGCTTATAAAATAGAAAGAGGAAAAGTTACTTAGAATTCCTTATATTATTGCTCAAAAAATCACTTAAAAATGTTTAAACCGAGGTAATAATTTTTTAAATGGGTATTCAGTAGTAATGCAAACTTAATTTTTAATGTTTTCATAGAACCATTAAAAGCCATATTCAGTAAAGATATAATGCAAGGTACATATGCAATTTTAATATTTTCTTTCTGCCACATTAAACAATTAAAATGACACAGAAGAAATAAAGTTTAATAATATATTTCATTTAGCTTAGTATATCTAAAATATTATTATTTCAACAACATAAAAATATTAATGGAATACTTTATATTCTTTTTTTAAACTAAGTCTTCAGGTGTGTACTTTGCACTTATAGAATATCTTCAAGTGCTCAATAACTACATGTCTGGTTGTCTCAGTTTGCTGTGCTGATAAGACAGAATACCCGAAACTAGGTAATTTATAATAAACAGAAATGTATTGGCTCACAGTTCGGGAAGCTGGGAAGTCCAAGATTAATGTACCAATATCTGGTGAGGGCTGTCTTGCTGTGTCTTCATGTGGTGGGGGGTGAGGGGATGAGAGAGAGTGAGAGAATGAGGGAGGGCAAGAAAGGGCCAGATTTGCCCTTTTTAATGGTGCCAATCCCACCAATAAGGGCGGAGTTCTCACGACCTAATCACCTCTTAAAAATTCCACCTCATAGCCGGGCTCGGTGGCTCAGCCTGTAATCCCGCGCCTTTGGGAGGCTGAGGTGAGTGGATTGCCTGAGCCCGCAGGTTCGAGACCCGCCTGGGCGGCGAGACCTCATCTCTACAATAAATCAAAAAATCAGCCGGGTGTGGTAGCGCGCTCCTGTAATTCCGGCTACTCGGAAGGCGGAGGCGGAAGGATCACCGGAGCCCAGCAGTTCGAGGCTGTGGTGGCCGGGAGCAGCCACTGCACTCCAGTCTGGGCGACAGAGTGAGACTCCAACTCAAAAAAAAAAAAAAATTCCACCTCTTGGTACTGTTACAATGGCAACTAAACTTCAACAAGAGTTCTGGAGGGGACAAACATTTGAACCACAGCACTGGTGGATACCATGTCAGACTATAAAGTGCCATAGGGCCAAAAAAACGGCTTAACAGTTTTAATGATGTTGCTTGCACAAAAGTATTGACGTGGGGAGAAGCCAGAGAGACTTTTCTACTTAGAGGTTTGATTAGAGCAGTTGTCAGAAAATGGAAGCTGCTGCAGTTATAGCTAGCCTCAGTCATTTCATTGGATTATACTATTCATGAAATCAGGAAGCATTAAAAACCAATTCATTTAACAAACTCCAGGACACTCAGTTTGATCTCTCTTTTCTTATTTACGACTATGTTACTTGTCTACTGTTAGACTTCATGCTCTGACTGAATCCTGTAGCCTTAAATGCCATGTATATGCTGATTGTTCCCAGATTCATATAGCCAGTCTTGACCTTTCCTGCATGCCAGAAGAGTATATTACTTTTGAATATCAAACAAAGCCTGTCACACAGAAATGAACCATGAAGATTCTGCAGAAATTCTCCCTCATTCTTGCATTAGTATATTTACTAGTTTATACGTTAAGTTATATGGATTTATTTATCCAACTCCACCAAGATTTCATTGCATACTTACTATGCATTAAACATTGCCCCTAACACTGATCACATGTTGGTGAATTAGATGGACACAATTTCTGCCCTTTGTCACTTACAGGCGGTATAAATAAATAAATAAGCAAATATTTATATGTAAATATTTACATATAAAATTCAAGTTAGTATACAAAGTCTGAAAGAGAGCACCATAATAAAGAATAGGGCAGGATGTAGAGGGAGTGGAGTTAGGCCTATTTGAAAATCCTCTATAAGGGAGTACCACTTAAGCCAAAACTAAAAAATGAAAGGTTACCAGTATTTTGAAAAGTAGAGAAGAGAATGTTCCAAAGAATACAATATACCACTATGGACACGAATATATAAGAATGATTTTTTATTCATTTCTTTTTAAAAAGAAACTGCAAATACCCATAATTTTCTTAGACTAAATATAACACTTAAACAAACTATTGAAGAAACAACTCCTGTAATTTTATTCATTGATTTATTTTAAATTTGTAATGAGTTTGTCATTTCTCATCTCAAAAAAATTAGCAGTTTATGGCCAAATGCTGAATATAATGACCTTTATTTTTATTTTGTTAGTGACTGTAGCCCATATTCATTCAAATAAAACACTTAGCTTTTCCATATGAGAACATATTGTCAGAGAGTTAAATTAATGAAGTTTAGTTGAATTCTACCTTAATATCATCTGCCTTTTTAACATTTTAAATAATGGTAGAGTAACTTCACTAATTCTTTTCTATTATACTTATTACATTGAAATTGTAAAGATTTTAAAGAAAATACTGTTCTCTAGTTAGCTAGAAGAAATCAGTGCAAAGAATTGAAGGATATAAATTTAAATAATATGAGAAGAGACCAAAAATAACAACAAAAGTTAATGTTAAGTTGCCAAAAATGTTATCACACTATAGTGAAACAAACAAACAAAACATAATGACCATAGATAATTAAGAGCAAAATGTGTGGCCTCTGGACACTTAATTTTCAAGCAAGTATTTTCCTTAACAAGTGATGTGCCTAGGACAGGAAAAATAAATGTAAATTATATGCAAAAGGCAGCATCATGTCCTTATTTATAAATATAATTTTATTAATGAAGTTGAGAACCACCTGGGCAGAATTTGTTCTTTAAGCTGTCCTTGATATGGAAAATCAGTTCTGATCGCTTTATTCTGTTTTGTTAAGATGTCTCTGTGGATGTCTCTTTATTCTCTGTCCTAGGATTATAGCTATGGATATGAATAAGTATGAATAGATATGAAGGAATATGGAAATTGAAAATAATCCTCGTGCATGTTGTCACCTTTTGCCTGCAGATCCCCTGGGTGCCTGTGGTTTAAAAATGGGGAGTGAATATTTTATGTAATCTTAGTGTTTCGGAAGACTACAGTAGCTCTTCTTACTCCTCTAGGGAACATATTCCAAGGCCTCCAGTGGAGCCTGAAACCTTGCAGAGTGCCAAGCGTACACACAGTCTTCCCTCTACTATCTATGGGAAATTGGATTCAGGAGCATTCGTGAATGCTCAAGTTCCTTATTTCAAGTAGACAAAGGGATGGTCATATTCCAGGCAGGACAGATCAAAATATCACAAAATTTCGTAATGTTACTCAGAAAGATGTGCAGTTTATTTCTAAAAATTTCCCTTGAAAATTTTCAGGCTGCACTTGACCATAGAGCAACTAAAAGTATAAAAAGAAAAACAGTTGATAAGGGAAAACTACTGTAATATATATCAGATTGCCTTAGATCATTTTGTACTGCTATAACAGAATACCACAATAATAAATAATACACAGAAATAGGAGTCGTGGTTCTCAAAACTGGGAATTTCAAGACTGAAAGCCAGCATCTGGCGAAGGTCTTCCAGCTATGTCATCCCTTGAGAAGGCAGGCGGTCAAAGAGAAGCTCAAGGTAGAATGGAGGCCCAACTGCCCCTTTCATAGTGAACATACTTTTGAGATTTTGGTATTAATCCCGTCACTTCACTTTTGTTGCTCTATCTTCTCTCACTAGTCCCCACCTCCCAACACTGTTGCATTGGGAAATAAGTTTGCAATACATATTTTTGAGTTATGCGTTCAAACCACAATATAGATGTAGTAACTAAGAAATAAGAAAGCAACAGATAATAACAGTTGATAATTACCATTTTATACTTGGTACACACTATGTTAAACCTTCTTAAGCATTTTATCCTCCAATCCACACCCAACTCTGCAGTCAGTCTATTAGTCAGCGTCTTTTTTTTTTTTTGTCTCCAACTTACAGAAACCAGTTCCATAGAGAAATAATAACTCATTTATTGAATGGGTGATATGTGTTAGGCATTATTCCCTTTTTTAAAAACATATTTTCTATTTTGAAATTGTGGGGCACAGTTAAAGGTTAGGTATACAAATATGCATTGCTCAGGCACCCTTGTTGATAAGGGGTGTCCCCCTGGTCCCAGACAGATATTGACTACCTTTATCCCACCACCTTTGCCCTCCATGTCCCCCCCATAGATTCCCACCACTCTTGATCCTTTTCTTATAGTATTATGATAGATGTTCAAGGTCCACTTATCAGTGAGAACATGTGATACTCACATCTTTATTGCTGCAAAAGATCACTCAGTATTATAGACTCTAGTTCCATCCAGGTTGCTGCAAAGTTCATGATTTTGTTCTTTTTTATAGCTGCGTAGTATTCCATTGTGTATATGTACCACATTTTTTTAATCCAGTTCTTTTGATGGACAACATGGTTAGTTCCAGGTTCTTGCTATTATGAACAATGCTGCGATAAACATACATGTGCAGGTATCTTTTTTGTAGAGTGATTTGAGTTCTTCAGGGTATATTCCCAGGAGGGGAATTGCGGGGTCATATGGGAGGTCAATATTTAGAGCTTTTAGGAATTGCCACACTATTTTCCGCAGAGGTTGCACTAGTTTACACTCCCACCAACAGTGTAGAAGTGTTCCCTTTTTACCACATCCTCTCCAGTATCTGTTATTTTTTGAGTTACTGATAATGGCCATTCTGACTGGAGTTAGGTGGTATCTCAGTGTAGTTTTAATTTGCATCTCCTTGATGATTAGTGAGGTTGAACATTTCTTCATGTGTCTGTTAGCCGGTCGTATGTATTCTTTTGTGAAGTGTCTGTTCATATCTTTTGCCCACTTTGTAATGGGGTTGGTTTTTTTCTTTTCTTTTCGGCATGTTTGAGATCCCTGTAGATCCAAGATGTTAGGCCTTTGTCAGACATGGAGTTGGCAAATACTTTTTCCCAGTTTGTGGGTTGTCTCCCTGTGCTCTTGCTGGTTTCTTTGGTTTTGCAGAAACTTGTCAGTTTAATGATGTCCCACTTGTCTATCTTATCTCTTATGGCCTGTGCATTTCGGGTTGTTCAGGAATTGAATGCCAGTTCCAATTTCCATAAGGGTATGTCCTGCATTTTCTAAGGTTCTTATGGTTTGAGGTTTTACATTTAGGTCTCTGATCCATTTAGAGTTAATTTTTGTGTATGGGGATAGATAGGGGTCTTGTTGAGTCTTCTGCATGTGGTCAGCCAGTTTTCCCAGCACCATTTACTGAATAGGTTCTCCTCTCCCCAGTGGTAGATGGTAGAAATTTGTCGAAGATGAGTTGGTTGAGAAATTGAGATTTTGCTTCTGGAATCTTAATTCTATTCCATTGGTCTATATACCTGTTCCTGTACCAATACCAAGCTGTTTTGATTATTGTAGCTTTATAGTAAAGTTTGAAGTCTGGTAATGTGATGCCACCTGCTTTGTTTTTCTTTTTGCTGAGATTGTTCTGGCTATTCTTGGTCGTTTGTGTTTCCATATGAATTCCTGTATTGTTTTTTTCTAGCTCTGAGAAGAATGTTGCTGGTAATTTGATGAGTATTACATTAAATATGTAGATTGCCTTAGGTAAGATGGACATCCTCACAATGTTGATTCTTCCAGTCCATGATTATGGGATATTTTTCCATTTGTTTGTGGCATCTTTGATTTCTTTGAGTAGTGTTTTGTAGTTTTCATTGTAAAGGTCCTTTACGTCCCTTGATAGGAAGGTATTTCATTTTTTTTGTGACTATTGTGAAGGGGATTGTGCTTTTTATTTGGGTTTCTATTTGTTTATTATTGGTATAAAGAAATGTGATTGCCTTTTGCACATTTATTTCATACCCTGAGACTTTGCCAAAGTCCTTTATCAGTGCAAGGATGCTTTTGACAGATTCTCTTGGGTTTTCAAGGTACACAGTCATGTCGTCTGCAGAGAAAGATAACTTGACTTCCTCTTTTCCATTTGGATACCCCTTATCTCCTTCTCTTTTCTGATTACTCTGGCCAGGACTTCCAATACTATATTGAATAGGAGGGGAGAGAGTGAGCATCCTTGTCTTGTTCCAATTTTCAGGGAAAATGGTTCCAATTTTTGTCTGTTTAGGAGTATGCTAGCTCTGTGTTTCTCATAGATGGTTTTTACTGCTTTGAGGTATGTTCCATGTATGCCAAGATGTTTGAGGGTTTTTACCAAAAAGGGGTATTGGATTTTATCAAAAGCTATTTCTGCATCTAATGATATAATCATGTGGTTTTTGTTCTGACATCTGTTGATGTATTTAATTTACATGTATTGTCTTGCGAATGTTGAACCAGCCTTGCATCCCAGGGATGAAGCCTACTTGGTCATGATGGATGATTTTTGAGATGTGTTGTTGTATCCGGTTTGCTAGGCTCTTGTTGAGAATTTTAGCATCTATGTTCATCAAAGATATTGGCCTGTAGTTCTCTTTCTTTGTTGGGTCTTTATCTAGCTTGGGTATCAATGTGATATTAGCTTCATAAAATGATGTGGGGAGAGTTTCATCTTTCTCAATCACCTGGAATACTTTCAGTAGGATTGGTATTGGCTCGTCCTTAAATGCCTTATAGAATTCTGCTCAAAAGTCATCTGGTCCAGGGCTTTTTTTTTTTTTTTTTTGGTAGTTTTCTTATTACATAGTCAATTTTTCTGATGTTATTGGTCTATTTAGGGTTTCAATTTCTTCTTATTTCAACCTAGGCAGGTTGTGTGATATCAGAAAGTCTTCCATTTCCTTAAGGTTTTCAAGTTTGTTTCCATACAAGTGTACATAGTAGTCTCAATGATCTTTGTATTTCTTCAGGTCAGATGTGACTTCATCTTTTGTGTTTCTGATTGTGTTTATTTGGGCTTTTTCTCTCTTTTTCTTGATCATCTGGCTAGGGGACCATCGATCTTCTTTATACTTTCAGGGGACCAATTTTTTGTTTCACTGATTTTTTTTGTATTATCTTTTTGTCTTCTATGTCCCGGATTTGGGCCTTTATTTTGGTCATCAGAATTCTTCTGCTGAAGTTAGTATTTTGGTGGTCTTGCTTTTCCAGGTTCCTTAGGTGACTTGTTAGGCTGTTAATTTGTGATCCTTCCATTTTCTTCATGTGCATTTGTAGAGATATGAGTTCCCCTCTTACTACAGCTTTCATGGGATCCCTGAGATTTTGGTAAGATGTTTCTTCATTTTCATTTGTTTCCAGGTATCTTTTTATCTCTGTTTTGATTTCATCATTGACCCAGGAGTTGTTTAACATCATGCTGTTTAGTGTCCATGTCTTTGTGGGGTTTGGGGGAAACTTGTTGGTGTTGTTGTTTATTTTTATTCCACTCTGGTCCAAGAAGGTGCATGGCAAAATTTCAATATTTTGAAATTTGCTTATACTTGATTTATGGTCAAGTATGTGGTCGATCTTAGAGTATGCTCCTTGCGGTGATGAGTAGAATGTATATTCTGTGGTGGTTGGATGAAGTGCTCTGTAGGTATCAATTAAGTCCATTTGGTCAAGGGTCACATTGAGGTTTCGGATCTCGTTGCTGATTTTTTGTCTTGATGATCTGTCTATGGTTGTGAGTGGGGCATTGAAGTCCCCAGCTATGATAGTGTTGGAGTCAATATCTTTTTTAAGTTTACCTAGCAGTTGCTTTATGAAAGTTGGCGCTCCTATGTTGGGTGCATATATGCTTAGGACGGATATTTCTTGTTGATGGATTGAACCTTTTATCATTATGTAGTGGCCTACTGAATCGTTTTTAATTTTTGATACCTTAAAGGGTATTTTGTCTGAGATTAAGATCATGACTACTCCTTTCTTTTGTGTTCGTTTGCCTGAAAATTTGTTTCCCATCCTCTTACTTTGAGTCTGTGAGTGTTTTTTCTAGCGAAGTGAGTCTCTTGAAGGCAATAAATTGTTTCCTGGTGATATTTTATCCATTTTGCCATTCTATGTCTTTTCAGTGGTACATTTAGTCCACTCACATTCAGGGTAATTATTGAAATGTAAGAGTTGATCCCTATCATAATGTTCTTACAGAATTGTTGCTATTGTTCCTGTTTGTTTGTTGTCTTTCTTTTGGTTTTGGAGTTGGTTCATGTGTGTTTTTATTCTTTTGCCTGTACTCTTGTGAAGAATGTTGTTGTTCTTTTTTCCTTTTATTCTGTGTTCAGTACTTTCTTAAGTGTTTCTTGTAGAGGTGGTCTGGTGGCAGCATAGGTTCTTAGGGATTGGATATCTGGGAAAGATTTCAATTCTCCCTCACTGATGAAGCTTAGCTTGGCTAGGTAGGTTATTCTCAGTTGAAATTGTTTGTCTTTTAGAACTTTGAAGATAGGGATGCAAGTTCTCCTAGCCTGGAGGGTTTCTATAAATAAATCTGCTGCTATTCTAATTGATCTTCCCTGGTAGATAGTCTGACTTTTTTCTCTTTCTGCTTTTAGGAATTTTTCTTTCATACCTACTTTGTTTAGGTGAATTATTTTGTGTCTGGGAGTTGGTTTACTCATTTGTTGTCTTGCAAGGGTTCTCTGAATCTCTTGTTTGAATTTTTGCACCACTGTTAAGATGAGTGAGGTTTTCTTGAATGATTTCATGAAATGTTTGCTCCAATGTGGCCTCTGTTTCTCTCTCTGCCTCAGGAAGGCCAATTACTCATATGTTTTTTCTCTTGAAGTAATCATTGGTCTCTTGAAGGTTTTGTTCTGTCTTTTTAAGCTTCTTTTCTATGTTTTTGACAGTTTGAGTTAGTTCTGTGTTTTGGTCTTCAAACTCTGAGACTCTTTCTTCTGTTTGGCTAATTCTGCTTTCCATGCTTATTAGTTTGTTATTTATTTCCATCACAGTATTCTTTACTGCTGTTATTTCGGTCATCAGCTCCTTCCTATTTTCCTCTTGTGTCTCCTTAATTGTTTTTATTCTCTCTATTAATGTCTTGATGCCTGGGTTTGTTGCATGTGACCAGTCATTCTGGGGGTTCTTCATCGTTTGTGTTCCAAAGTCTGTTTTCACAGTATCTGACCTCCCAGGGATCTGTGTGAGACCTATATTCTTCTTTTGGTTTTTTTTCATTTGTGCAGATTCTTTCTCCCTACTTTTTCCTTTCCTCCACTTCTCCATCTGCTTTAATTCTATTATTCAGGGGTGGAGGGGTTACTTCTACATCTGTTTGTTCAATCTCCTATTCTTCTTTATGTATATCCTCTTGCTTTGTTCAATACTGGAGTTAGACTGTAGGTTGGGGGTGGTCCTTTTTGCAGTTTTGAGATTTACTTAAGAGGGGAGCTGTGATTCAAAATCTATCTGCAGATCCCAGTATCCACTGAGAGGTGTATAGATAATCTGAAACCCACTTCCCACTCCCTTGGAATCTGTCCATGCAGTGGGGTTGTAGGTTTACCCCTTGAAAGCAAAATGAGGTTAACAGAGGGAAGAGAATGGAGCGGGCAGTGGGGGGAAAGAGGGAGGTGGAGAGAGAAAGGAGTAAGAGGGAAAACAGATGAGTCTACCAACAAATAAAGAGAGACACAAAAACTGAAACAAATAAAAACAATAAACCACGACTACAAACTAACCAACTACCATATGAAAAAACTAAAGCATACAATGATGCTAACATATAAACTAACCAACCTCCTTATTGGTGTGCTATTCCTCTATACAAAGATGGGGTTTACAGATAAAAAAAAGAATAGCACAAAAGGAATAGAATCAAGTTAGTAAACTAACAGAACCAATCAAGCACACTCTGAGACTTTTCGTTTAAGTTCAATGTCTTTTCAACTCTGATTTCTACCTGTCTTTGCAGGCTGGTAGGCTTGTTCACAGTTAGGGTCAGTTGCCCCTGGCCTACTGTGAAGGGCAGTTCAGATCTGGGCTCCCTGCCCAGTTCACCACTCAGATCTGGCCTGTGTCCATTTATCAAGCTTCTATTTTTACCATTTCGGTGTTGTTACTTTGAATCGCCAGCAAGTGGTGGCATCTCACCACTCCAGATGATCTTTATCTGCAGTTGCTTGCCCAAGATGGGAGGGAGCTGGCAATGGAAGCTGCAGTGGCAGCAGCCACCTCACAGTACACAGGAGGAGCTCCACGAGCCTGGATCCGGGCGAAAGGTGGGGCGTGATGTTGGCAGTGGTACGGCGGCGATCTCAGTAGATCTTGCTTGCAGGGGCTTCACGGTCTGAAGTCGTGGGTCACCTCAGGCATGGGTGGGGTGATGGCCACGGCGGCGGCGGCGGCATCCATGGCTGCAATGGCCACTCAGATCGCCATGATGTTTGAGTGGTGGTTACAGCTGAGCTCCGTGTGAAGAGTAGGCTGCCGACGATGGGAACTGCAGCTCCCAGAAGAGAGCTAGAGTCTTTATGTGTTATCTTTTGTGGAGGGTCTCACAGACCAAGCTGACCTGTCGCCATCTTGCTGGAAGTCGCCAGGCATTATTCTCTAATCTTAACTTGTAGTGACTCATTTAATCCTCATGATGAGTATTATTTTGAAGTAAATATAATTATTTCCATACAACTCAAGAGGAAAAAAATGGAGGCAGAAGCCGGGCTTGGTGGCTCAGCCTGTAATCTCGCGCCTTTGGGAGGTTGAGGTGAGTGGATTGCCTGAGCCCGTGGGTTCGAGACCCACCTGGGCAGCGAGATCTCATCTCTACAATAAATTTTAAAAAATCAGCCAGGCGTGGTAGCGCATGCCTGTAATTCCAGCTACTCGGAAGGCTGAGGCGGAAGGATCGCTGGAGCACAGCAGGTTGAGACTGCAGTGGCCGGGAGCGGCCACCGCATTCCAGTCTGGGTGACAGAGTTAGACTCCAACTCAAAAAAAAAAAAAAAATGGAGGCAGAGAGTTTAAGTAAATTGTCCATGGTTAGTCAGTAAATTCTGGAATTGGGATTGGCATGCAAGCTCTTTGAACTATTCCACCTATCTGATCCAAGTTAACTTAAGAATAGAAGAAAAAAATATTATTACATAAATATAAATATGACATTTCATTGATCCCAGAATGGAAATGCAAAGATGTTTGTAGAAGAGATCTTGAACTAGTAACAAAAGTTCTCTCAATATTTTCTCAGTTGGAGTTGTGTTTCATTCTCCCTACCATCTTCTGACTGGCAGTGGATTTTGAATGAACACTGTGGAGTTCTTCTTTCAATGAAGGACTGAATCATTGTTGGAGCAAACCTGGGGGAAAGACACTGGTTGTCCAGTTTGACTAAGGGGATTACCCCTCGCTCAGTCACTCTGACCAAAAGTTTGTCATGCCAGCCTTTTTACTGGGACCCATCGCATTGATCTACACTGCAGATCAGAAAGCCGTTGCCTAAGAAGGAGGAATTATGGTGGTCTTGGAAGGTATCACAAAATGTGTAAAATACAACTGTTAGTATTCCCATCCTACTGATGGAAAAAACTGAGCACAGAGAAAGTAATTAGCATGGGTCATACAGTGATTAGCAAAACCAGAACTTAAACTAAGGCATATTTCATGCCAACAATTTTTTTATTTAACTACTGTGAATATCTTTTAAAATTTCTCCTTTAACTAACAAATAAATAAATAAAAATAAGGGTATAAGCATTGAAATAATGCCATCTAAATTGATATAGTAATGTGTTTAGTTATTAAATGACCTGACTTGGTACATAAGAATAATTTCATTTCTTCCTGCCCTGAGTAAATAAATGTTCTGTCGTATTTCTCTTATCCTCTTGTTTTGTGACAACCTGGGTATATCCATGGCTTTCAGGTCGCTTGCAGGTATTAGAAAGTCTAATCCAATTTAAAACTTCATTGCCACACCCAGTTTGAAACTGTCCCACCTTTCTGCCTTCCCTCTGATACATTTCCTCCCCAACGCTAGAGTCTTAAGGGTCAGATCAGGATAGTGGGAACTGGAGAAAGCCTCAAACGTCCTATTCCTTCACAGGTGCTAATTGTAATTCTGCTTGGACAGCAATGCATTCTGTCATTGCAACTGCATTAGGGGTTTGTTGAAGATTTCCTGCAACACCTTTCCAGGTTGTAGGTTGTGCACTCTCAACTAAGAATCTTACAAATTTCCTTTAACAACTGTCAAAGAAGTACATATCTGTCCTTTTTGGCTAGTGTCCCTGAAAAGTAGACACTTTATTAGATAAAATTATTTCTAGATGACATGAGCCTAGCCACCTTCCTTAAAAAATGAATCCCACAAAATCTCAGGCGTCACTGTCCTGCCAACTGGTAGAAGTGCAATAAACTCATAGGTACATCTTCCTTCTCCTTCCTAATGTTTCAGGCTACTCCAGCCCTCTGACTGCGTTCAAGGTTCTCCCAGCAAAAGGCAGGCTCCAGTTTTCATTCCCTGTCTCCTAACTGTAGAATGTCAAAGTAAATACGGCTGGACATTAGTTAACGCTGCGGAAACATTTTATTTAGTAACTAAGGACAGTAGGGGACACAGTCTAGCTCCATTCTGATTTGTACAGAGGTGATCCAGCCTTTTAAAAGGAGAACAAGGGAGGGGGATAAGCTGGAACAAGGAGAGCTGGAGAAGTGACAAATTACTAAGGGTTGGTCAGTGTAAATGTAACGAGGCCAGCTGTGGCTGCTAGCTGGCAATCACCTAAGTCCAGACTTTATCCCTTGAGAGATTGAAAGACGCAGGCCCTATCCTTCTTGATGATTACAAAGAATGGCTCTCAGTCCCTAAAAAGACACTTCTGATACATATACATCTCACAGGGACAAAAGAAGGATACAGGATTTTAAGGTTTTTTAAGTAAATGTTTTAAGAAGGAGAGGTCAGAGGTCAATCTTCAGGACTTGAGTTGGCGAAACAATAAATTCTCTGGCAGGGTAGAATTTTCTTAGGTAAGCATTTTAACAGGGTTGCTGGGGAGGTCTGGGATCAGCCTAGAGACGAAGCTTTGTGATGCTAAAGACTATGTTAGAGTGTGATTCTCCCTTAATACAGAGGTTTGGGTGGAGTCATTATGTGCCAACAGTTTGGCAGTTCTGAATAAACTGTTGTCAAGTTATTCTAAGACCTCCATTCTCTGCACAGACAGTGACAGAGAGAGTCCTACAAATTGTTTCAGCTCTGCTAGCATGTGTTGTGTTATCCACAATTTCTGGGTGATACTTTTGGCGATTTTTTCACTTGGTTTGGTATGGGGGCAGGATGTGATACAGTGCTTTTCAACTTCTTTAAATCCTTCTGAAAGATAACCTTCTAAATTAAATCTCTAGCTTTCTCTCATATTGATTTTGGGAGAGATGGTAGCTAGACCAATTAGCATGTTCTACCTAGATATGTTTAATACTCCTCTTTAGAAGATGAGGTCATTATCACCCGTCATTTTCAGTTTGGAGACTATAACAAGAATTTTGAGAAAACAGGAAATATGTTATAGTAACATAAAGCTAGAATGCATAACCAAGATGGAAATGAAACCATTCTTTAGGAATAATGTTATTTTTTTTTCCTGCAGTTCTTTTCAGATATTTACACTGACAATTCCAGCGGCAGGGGAGATTCAACTATACTCAAAGGGGTTCTGAAGACATAACTGAATTCCAAAGATCTTGAGTCTCTCATTTTTTAATCTTAAAAGTCACATGCTCTTGACATTCTATGATATATATGCTGTGATATCAACATTATATGAAATACTTCTCCACAAATTTTCATGTTTCTCCTGTGACTACAAGCAAATCTGACCTGTTGATGCAGTTTCCTGGGGACACGTCTATTTGAGAAGCAGAGGTTTATTGAAAAAGACTGGAGTGAGAAGATAGGGAATTTAGTTTCAGCCCAACTTTTAATTAGTTATGTAGCTTTAGGGAAATCTTGGCTTTTTTGACCTTCAGTTTTTCTATCTTTGAAGTGTCCGAGTAGGAATCAATTTTTAACTCTAAAATTTATTGATGCCCAAAATGCGCCTCTCACATGAAATCACTTGGTTTCTCTTCAGCCATTGCTTAGAACTTGGGACCAAGGAGCAATCTATGAAACTTGCTTCACCAGCAGGCATGTCTCTTTAACCCTGGCAGGAAAGCTTGCTAGTCAGACTCTTTTCTTACTTTCCTACTCATTTTTGGCAGGATGAGTTCCCTGAGAAACGGAATTTAAGGGAAAGGTTACAAGGCAGGAATTTTATAGAGGGAATGCTCTCAAAATCAGCACATATGGCAAAGGAAGACAGTGGGATTGTGAAGCAAGAGCATTACCGCATCCACCACACCAATACATCTCTCCGCAACCACCGAGATCCAGCAACAGACTGGGAATTCTGCCATAGGCTTCTCTTATCCACTTTCTCTGAGGAAAGGACTTCTGAAAAACAAAGGACTTTGGGAGAAAAGATGCTATTTAGAATCATAGAGAATATCTAAAAGTTCTTATTTGCATTTTTTTTCTTTTATAATTGAGAGACTTTGTTTCTCACGTGAAATTTGAAAATACGTTTGTTTTGGGTTTTTTTTGCACACAATTACCTGAGAGGGGGAGGGTCTAATCTTGGATTCCTAAGTATTTCACTCATCTAGACCCATTACTAACTTATTTTCAAAAATGCCTGTGCTTAATTCTTTTTCCAAATATATGCTTTTGCTTGACACATACTGTCCTGCTAACTTGTCTAGTTTTGGTTTTTTCCTCCAAAATCCTGCCATCAAAATCTATGATCCACTTAAGCGATTTATAATTACCCAACATTCCATGCCCTCTCATGTTTCTTATCCCATGCCCTCCAATGTTTCAATTATGTGGAACATCTCTCTTAACCTAGTGAGTTATTTTTCTTCCTTAAGGACTTGGATCAATTCTTATTTTTACTGGAAAGCCATATTTTTATTATCTATGTTCTCATAATGCCCTGTGCCTTTCTCTATTGTTTTTAACCTCTTGTATTTTCATAGTATATTAAGTTATAGCTCCCTCCAACATGGTCAAATATTGAAGAAAGTGACTGTTTTTCTTTTGTATCTTTCCCCACCTTCTAACATAGTACCTGGACTACAGAAAAAATCAAATATTTGTTGCTAAAATTAATTATAACTTTTTTGGTAAATAGCTAAATAATCATTTAGCTAAATAACTCTTTAGCTATTTGAGTATATTTGATAAATACCATGGCATTTAGCAAAATATGAAAAATTCTAAAAAATTGCTTCTATCTGTAGCAAATTAGAGGTACAATCCCTGGCTTTTTTTTCTATCCATACTAGTTCTGAATTTTCTCAAATTTTATATTTATTTCAACCTATGCCCTGAATATTCAGGCAATCCTCCTAACTTTGATTTACTGGAGAAAGAGCCCTTCATAATGCTTACATTTACCTTTCTTTGTTTAATAGATAAAGCATGAAATATTTAGACTATGATAATTACAAATATGCTTGAAGAAAAACTAAAAAAAAAAAAAAAATTCCTAGGACGCTTCCATGTGGTATCATAGTATTTAAAACATGCCAACACAATGCTAGACAAAATATTTTTGGTACATCTCTGAAATTGCTAGATTTTTTTGTCCTGAATAAATTGAAAATAATACTTAATTTTTTAAGTAGTTCACAATTTTAATACCATAAACCACTGAAGATTATCCTTTAGATCTTTCCACAATAGAATTCAGAATAAACAAAATGAAATGACTTGTAATCTTTCAAGCTAGAATGGAAGTTTGACACTGATGGTGTAAATTTTCTAAATTTTTTGACAAATTTTACTTATTATTTCAACCAAATTGGCATGATTTTACATACATATCACATGAGTATCAAGTGGCACATTACTCTAGAGTCAAAGACTTAGTAACTTTGTTACTAATACTCTTTCATTAATCGATTCATAAATTTCTTTACATGAATGTGAACCCCATATATGTGTTCT
Source organism: Carlito syrichta (assembly GCF_000164805.1). Classification (NCBI taxonomy): domain Eukaryota; kingdom Metazoa; phylum Chordata; class Mammalia; order Primates; family Tarsiidae; genus Carlito; species Carlito syrichta. The sequence goes on along the minus strand of NW_007259204.1, from coordinate 71,445 downwards.
AGCCACATATACCTTATTCTGCAATGCAGATTGACTACTATTATGTTTAGAGGGACTTTATTATCATATTTAATCATATATTTTTGTGATATATCTATGGTTGTTATTTCCTGTAGTATTTCATTATTGCATTTACCTAGCTACATCTTCAGCCTGTGTAGATATTAACATAGATTTAGTGTGTACACACTCTGGGATATGTGGAAGTATGTCTTGTGGAATGTACATTGTCATGAATAGTTATGTAGTTATATTTGTTTCTGTAAAACTGCTGTAAAAGAAGGATGGAAAATGATGACCATAACAAGATGCACTTTAATGACTCCACAAAGCAATTAGTGAAATTTTCTGTGGCTTACGTCTCTCAGTAACAATGGTTTTTCTTTTTCACACATTTTTAACACCTGTTTTAAAGCAAGAATCTAGAAGCCCTATCTGTTGTGGATTCCCAAGTGTAGTACATTCTGTCGATATCCTGGCATAAAATGCAAAAGAACCACTTAAGATTAATTATCTCATTCAAATTAGCATGCACAATGCCAAAACTGTGTTCTGGAAAAAACCTGTATGCAGTTAACATTTTGGGAAATGAAAAGATTTAAAACAAAAGGAAAAAGAAGGCAAAAGCCAAGGTGAGTTTTCCTTCTTACACAATGAGTTTATATTGTATTTCTGCTCCCTTTCTAGGTTGAAACTTGAGAACTGTACACATTTTTTCATGTTAAGTTGATTTATAATTCACTTTTTGCAGAGGTAATAAAAGGCATTATGTATGAATATCCAGAAAGATTACTGTGTAATCACTTGAAAATAGCCAACATTGAGAATTGCTAAAAATGATGAATGTGTGACTCTGGACACAATTAGAGTTTGTGAAATCAACCATACCATTGTTCAGATGTTTGAACATATGTTTGAAAGCCCAAAGCATATCTGTATAACATTGTTCCCTATTGTAAAGCAATGCTTCTTTCATTTTAAATCCATTTGTATTATAAAAAGAAAGATATAATCCACATATATCAGGTTAATTTGCATTTAGATCATTTGAAAAACTGTCTTTTAAAATGCCCTCTAATGTTTCATTATTTATATATTTTAAGACATTAGTATCTCACAATAATGCTTCATAAATCTTTGTATCAGAGTGTTGTATGTTTTAATGTAAAGCTAGAAACTTTAATGGTTATGGTGACCCTCATGCAAACTTTATTCACTTTAGATATAGAGAGGTTTTCATTATATTTAATAACTACAACTGTTGCTTATATTAATTTACAAATATAATATTTATCATACTGATCCATTTTCTGTTCTAATGCACATTGTTGCACATTAAACTATTCATTTTGTTTTGAAATAATATATATTTTGAGGAGCTTCTCAAAACTTTTGTTAGTGAACATATTTTTATCTTTAAAGCATAAATTCTCAGTTGAGTTCATGATAACCTAGCTAATTTTTTTCTGATTTACTTTTCCAAAATCACATGACATTTTCATAGTTTAAAAGGAACTCCTCCCTAATGTAAACACACTCTGCAAAACATGTTTTGTAAAACATTCTTCTCTACATAGATGTAATGGGGTAAGTAATACAAGTCACCCCACTTTAGGGAAGAAAATAATGACCTTCAGGTCAGGCCCAGATATACCTCTATGGTCATTTATTGTCTTTCATTTTCAATGGCAACACTGAATAGACCATCTGAGGTTTAAAATAATCCTGTTGCTATCTCGTCAGAGACTTATGCATGTTCTCATGTAATTTAAGACTAAGGCCTGTGACCTTCCAATAAACATTTCCACTAGACCTAAGTTTAAGTGGTTTGTCCATCAATGCTCTTTGGAAAAACTGTTCAATGTGCTATAAATAAAAAATATTACCAGAGTATTCATATATATTTACAATCATAGAGTTGCCAGATAAAATACAAGATTCCTAGCAAAGTATACATTTCAGAAAAACAATGAATGATGTTTTAGTATAAGTATTTTCCAAATATTGCAGGAGATATTCTATTTTAAAAAATAATTTTTGTTTATATGAGATTCAAATCTAAATAATTGTTCTATATTGTATTTTATAGAACTGGCAATCTTGCAATCATATCAAAGAGATTATGCTTTAAAAACTTAGACTTTTAGAGCTGGAAGGAACTTTAGAAATAGTTTAGATCAGAGTCAGCAAAATTTTTCTATAAAAGACCAAACAGTAAATATTTTAGGCTTGGTAGACCACATAGAATCTCTGTCATACATTTTTATTTCTTTTTTATTTTTTTAGCAACTCTTTAAAGGTGTAAAAAGTCACTGATAGCTCACAAATTCTACAAAAGCAGGGTATGAGCTAGATTTGGCCAAAAGCCATAGTTTGTCAACTCGTGTTTTAGGTCATCACTATGAACCAGGAATGCTTTGTTAAAATCACAAATTGGCATTTGTAGGATTCTTTCCTTGATCTACCCTACCACTTTAGATCTGTATGAATTGTCGATAAGGAAAATTCTGGCTCTAACTTTTTATATTTTCATAAACCATCTAGCTAAAAATGTTTTCTGCTGTTTATCCAAATATGAAACTCGACCTTATTCATATATCCTCTCTGAAGTTTATATAGTCTCTCTTTAGATGCAAAAGTCAACACTCCAGTCTTCTGTTCCTCCTACTTTCTTCACAAAAATAGCTAGAGTTTATCTAAGCATTTCTGGACATATTTTAAGTGTCTCTCAAGATAGTTGAAAAAGTACTATATTCTAGTCCAAATAAGTAACTTCGGATAAATCATTAATAACTTTCCCAAACATAAAATAAGTACTCATTCATCATTAATTTTGTTGAAATGTTTATTGAGTGATCCCTGTGTACCAATATGTGAGTTTATAAATGTAAAACAAAAAATAAATATTTTGTGGCTACTCGGGATTCCTTTTTTTCCCACCCTTTCCATTTAGTCTCTACCAGTTTTTTCTTACTTTTATCTCTTAGCCTCTGAGTTCTTAACTGGTATTCAAACTTAGGTACACACCTTAGGTTATCTTCACAACTTTCCCAATTTCTTAAGTATGGTTTTGCCTACACATTCTGCTTCAGGTGAATTTTTTTCCTTCCTTCAAGTCCTTCTAAAGAGACAAGATTTAGGCAGGGAAGAGCTATATAGGTACACCAAGTTCAATGACTGTGAATGAGTGTCGTTGTCAATAAAATTTTGATAAATTGTATAATAATTTTTAATATTATTATTAGTGTTGGTAGTGATATTTCCCTCTTTGTTTAAGCCTTCATGTATAAACTTCTCTAAACTAACCCCATCCTGGATCGTCAGTCAAATTGAAGTACAATTTTCTATGTATGGTATTTTTCTATTCTCTCCTGTTTTGTTATATTTTTGCAATTTATTTATTTCTTATAGAGTTGTGGGGTCCAAGTGAGGATTTGCTACACAAGTAGGCTGCATGCAGGTGAAGATCGGGCCACTAACTGGCCCTTACTCCCTGGTAGTGGACCGGGTACCCTTTGTGCTGTCAAGTGTCCACCAGTCATCTCCTTCCCTTCTTCCTCCTTCCCTCCCTCTCCTAGCATTGCCCAGTGACTACCAATCTCACCCTTGTGTTAATACGACTACTATTCAAGGCCTACCTATGAGTGAGAACATGCAGTATTCAGTTCTTTGTTACTGTGATAGCTCACTTTGTATGATGGTCTCCACCTGCATCCAAGTTGCTTTTAAGGCCATGGTTTTGTTCTTCTTTATGACTGCATAATACTCCATTGTGTATATGTACCACATTTTTTTTATCCAGTTTACTTTCAATGAGCAGCAGAATGGGTTCCATGTTTTCCCATTGTGAATAGTGCAGCAGTAAACGTGTGTATAGGTTTCTTTTTGGTAGAATGATTTATATTCCTCTGGGTATATTCTCAGGAGAGGAATTGTTAGAGCATATGGAAGATCACTTTTTATTTCTTCTAGAAATAGCCACACTGCTTTCTATAGAGGTTGAACTGGTTTACATTCCCACCAACAGTATAGATATAGTCCCTTTTCTCAGCACCCGTGTCAGCACCTATTGTTTTTGACTTATTAATGACAGCCATCCTTACTGGAGTTAGGTGGTATTTCATTGTAGTTTTAATTTGCATTTTTCTGCTACTAGTAAGGCTGAGCATTTTTTTCATGTGTCTGTTTGCTGCCTGTATGTCATCTTTTGAGAGGTGTCTGTTCATGTCCTTTGCCCACTTTTTCCTGGGGTTGTTTTTTTCTTTCATTTTGAGTTTCTTGTAGATCTTGGATGTTAGGCCTTTGTCAGATGCATAATTTGCAAATATTTGTCCCCATTCTGTGGTTTTTTGTCTCATTACTCTCTTGATTTATTTTGCTGTACAATAGGTTTTCAGTTTGATGAGATCCCACCTGTCTACATTAGCTTTTGTAGCATTTGCTTTTGGGAACTTGGTCATGAATCCATTGCTTACTCCCATGTCCAGAAGGGTGTTCCCTATGTTTTCTTCTATGAGTCTTATAATTTGAAGTTTTGCATTTAAGTTCACACTTTGAGTTGATTTTTGCATATGGTGATGGGGAGAAGGGTCCAGTTTCATTCTTCTGCATATGGTCAGCCAGTTTTCCCAGTGCATTTGCAAAATATGGTCTTCTTTCCCCAGTGATTGTTATTGGTGGCTTTGTTGAAGATGAGCTGGTTGAGAGACTGTGTTTTTACTTCCTGAATCTGTCCTGGTTCATTGGTTCATGTGCCTATTCCTGTGTGTTTTTGTTCTATACAGGCACTCAGCTGACTGGATGGTGCTTGCCCACATTGAGGGAGCATCTTTCACACTCAGTCTACCAATTCACACACCAGTCTCTTTTGTAAACATCTTCACAGACACACCCATAAATAATGCTTTATCAACTCTCCAGGTATTCCTTAATGTAGTCAAATTGCCACTAAAATTTAACATCACAGGAGTGATATAATATCAATCTTGAATTTAATCACTGCGATTATTTTTATTGTTACTGTTGTGGCTTGAATTGTCTCCTTTCATAAACCATGTTTAGAAAGATTAACCCCCAGTACTTCAGAATGGGACTATATTTGGAGATAGGGTCTTTAAAGAGGTAATTAGGTCAAAACAAGGCAATTAAGGTGGGCCTTAATCCAATCTGACTGGCATCCTTATAAAAAAAGGACTTGGGGTCGAGTGCTGTGGCTCAGTTTTGTAATCCCAGCATCTTGGAAGGCCAATGTAGGAGTATTATTTGAACCTAGGGATTCAATAACAGCATAGGCAACATAGCAAGACCTTGTTTCTTTAAAAAAAAAAATCAACCAGGAGTGGTGGTATACATCTGTAGTTCCAACTACTTGTGAGGTGGACGTGGGAGGATAAGCCCAGGAGTTTGAGGCTGCGTTGGTGAGCCATGATTGTGCACCCCAACCTGGATAACAAAGTGAGACATTGACTCAAAAAAAAAAGTTTAGGAGGAATTTGGACACACAAAAGGAGACATCAGGAATGTGTACTCACAGAGATATCATGTGAGGACACAGCAAGAAGGTAGCTTTCTGGGAGTCAAGGTGAGAAGCTTCAGAAAGACCCAAACTTGCCAATAACTTGATCATGGACTTCTAGCCTTCAAAAATATGAGAAAATAAATATCCATTGTTTAAGACAGCAGTCCCAGCAGTGCTCGGTGGCTCAGCCTGTAATCCCGCGCCTTTGGGAGGCTAAGGTGAGTGGATTGCCTGAGCCCACAGGTTCAAGACCCGCCTGGGCAACTTGGCAAGACCTCATCTCTACAATAAATCAAAAAAATCAGCCAGGTGTGATAGTGTGTGCCTGTAGTTCCAGCTACTTGGAAGGCTGAGGCGGAAGGATCGCCAGAGCCCAGCAGGTAGAGGCTGCGGTGGCCGGGAGCAGAGTGAGACTCCAACTCAAAAAAAGTCCCCAGCCTTTTTTGGCATCAGGGACCAGTTTGGTGGAAGACAATTTTTCCATGGACAAGGGGAAGGGGGGAAGGGGGATTATCAAGCATTAGATTCTCATAAGAAGCAAACAACCTAGATCTCTTGCATGAGCAGTGTTCATGCTCCTATGAGAATCAAATGCCACTGCTGATCTGACAGAATGCTGAACTCCACTCACTTGCCAATCACCTTCTGTGCAGCTCAGTTCCTAATAGGTCAAGAATCAATATCAATCTGCAGCTTGGGGCTTGGGACCTCTGGTTTAAGCGACTCAGTCTATGTATAATATTTTATTGTGGCAGCCCTAGCAAACTAATCTAGTTATCATCCATTTGTGAAAAATGTTAAGTATCTATTTTCCAAGTGATACAAAACTACCTTTTAAAAATAAATTAGCTATGTAAAAAGGAAGAAACATCTAAAGGAATGATAATTGTTAATCAAATTCTTAAAATTTAAGATACATAGAAATCAGTTGTAATCTGCATATTAAGAATACCAAATCTGACAGTTAGATTAGGAAAAGTGTGTTCAAAAAGACAGTAGGTTAAGGAGTTAGGAGACAGGGCACCAATAAACTAGAATAAAATAGCTTGAAGGAAGTCAAAGAAGGAGATTTGAGACCATGATACATCATTGTGTAAAACATAAAGATCGGGAAAAAAAGAGTTTAGAAAAGACAGTGGATTTGCCATTGAAAAGCAGAGCCACAACTAGACTTTCAGGAAGTGATTTGAAAGGAAGCTGAGAAAGTCAGTGGTAAAGCAGGAAAAAAAAAAACTAGGGCAGCAGCTGAAAGCAGAAAGTGAAACTTGTAAAGATTTTTCAAATTTAAGAACAAGAGCTATTCTAAAAGCAGAAGGGAAGGGACTAATAAGAAGAATGACTTTATAAAAAAAAAACATTGAAGAAATAAGATCCTGAAGTATTGAAGAAAAAACAAAACTGAGAATAGAATAAAACGCCTGGTAGCAGAAAATGAGATTTAAAAAAAAAGCATAAATAATATTGATTATTGCATGGCCATTGACTATAAATATAAGAATATTTTTTATCTAAAGAACTGACAAGTGTATATACAGTTATGATCCAAGGAACAGAATTCATGTTTAAGTAAAACTGTGACAAAATATTTCTGCTTGATCCATTCTCAGGATATACAGGAGAGGAAGAATTAATAAAACGAATGAAGGAAAGAGAAGGAGTGTTTCAAGAAATGATCAATATAATGTCACATTTATTATGCTCTATTTGAAATATAAACCTTGTATTTGTTTACATAGCATATTTATTAGTAGTAAAATATATATTTTTTAAATGAAGTATTTCCTCTTTAACTGGTGTTATCTGTCAATCTCATTTATAATTTAAACTTCTTAAGAAAAATGACCTCAGGGAGTAGCTCTTAATGTGAAAAATTGATATGGCAGTTGTTAAGCAGAATTTCATTTCCTGGTATTTGCATGGTTTGCTAGCTCATTATTTTCAGATAGTAAAAATATTCCCTCAATGCTGAAATGTCAATGGAAAATAGATACAGTACAATAAGGAAGCAATAAAATAGTAGGAAAGGAAAGGAGAACTAGTCATTTCCTTGCAAGAGGACATTAGTATCTATTGATCAATGTAGTCATGCTTTCATGTATTCAAAAACACTTATTGAGGGTTTAATATGAGCAATTAAAGTGGAATATATGCATACAAAGATAAACAGTATCTTTCTCCAGTCGTGATAGAAGTTTTGAAAATTTACTTCTATTATCCTTCCTTTTTCCCCCAAAATTGTAGTCACAAATATAACATCTCAATTAAATTAAAATATACTTACATTCAAAAGTTCATCAATATAGCACATTAAGAGAAACTAAATATAAATATACTTGCAACCTAAAATACTATCCCACACAAAAATCAATTATTTTAGATTGCGCTTATATTTCTATTTTATAATTCTATTTCTATTTTATAATTTTGGTCTAAAAATTCACCCCAAAGTTTCCTGGTTCTAAACCTTTATTTGAAGAGCCATGAGAAGTGACTGTAATTTGCCATATATTTGCTCCTTTTCTGTTACTAATTCTCCCCAATGATAACCAGGGAAGTCTAATACTTTAATGAATAAGAGAAGAGATTCTAGAGACAGTTTGACTTTACATACTAATATTTACTGCCTCTAAAGTATAATGTGCTCTTTTAGCTGTGTAATAATGTAATAAAATACATATTTAATATTCCACAAATAGCTTTCGGATATTCCAGAATATATAAGTGGCTTTAAAAGACTGCATAATATTATATCCACAGTGGAAGAAATCAGACAGAAAAATTTTCTGCTGTAAACACTGGCTGCATAGTCCCACACGAGAATTACAGAAAAGTCTCAGAGCATTGATTGTGTAGAACATATGAATAGGAATGCTGAGGTGAAATTGACATCTTTCTCATCACAGATTGAATTAGTTGATACAACATATTTTAATAATGGGTCTTTCCCCTACAGTGCTTCACTGTCCACATGTTTTTATATCAAAAGTATCACAGGAAAATCTTAAGATCCTTACATGCTGCATCAGCTGCATAAATAGTATTTGAAAGTTGGCATAAACCTGACATAAAAAAAATTTCGTGAATTCTACCTGTTTTGTAGAAATAGCCCACTTTCTTCCCTTTGCCTTCTCACACTTTCCACTCCCCAAACTTCATACACTCTCCTTCAGATAATTAGAACTGGAATAATTAGTTAAATAGTCAGTGTGAAAATTTCCCCATATCTAACCAGCCACTATCAGTGACATTAGTTATATTTAATAGTCCATTGTCTGCATCTATAACAGAAAGTCACAGACTGGGTAATTTATGAAGAAAAGAGATTTATTTGGGTAATGACTCTGGAGCTTGGGAAGTCCAAAATAGAAGGACTATACCCAGCGAGGGCCTTTGGGCTGGCTGTCCTATAGTGGAAGACCGAAGGAGAGCACACAAGACAGAGAGAAGATGGGGCCAAATGTATTCTTTTACTAGTAAGTCGCTCCTATGGTAGCAGCATTAATTCATTCATGAGGGCTCATCGCCCTCTTCAAGCGTCCATCTCCCAGCATTGTTACATTGGCAATTAAATTACATCATTAATTGTGGAGGGGGCATTCAAACCGCAGTAGATATATATCAATAAACACTTCCTTTCTGAATTGTTCTTGTTCAAGTACTCTATATCAACAGTCAATACAACATAAAACAGTTAAGTTTGTCATGGTGTCAAATACTCTGTAGTCAACATGATGACCCACACATTCATCCTTGCTTAACACAGGGCTGTCATGGCCAATTAAGGCCTAATCTTTAGATGCTATGATCTGCCTCTATGATTTTCAGGTACCATAAAATTCATGACAAGCAAATTAATTCTAAAGATGCAAATATGACAAAGTCACAGAATCCCATAAAGTTAATTATTACATTGAATGCCACTGTCTAGTGATAATGTGGAAGATTTAACCCACACAAAAATTTGTTGAAATTAGATAATCAAAAATAAGTTTTATGACATGAAAGTTGCTCAAAAAGTTATTTGAATACCAAAGTATTAAGAGAGAGAGAACTCTCTTGGAAGAATTAATGAAGTCCTCTAATAATATTTTTTCACAAAACACTTCTGGGTCACAATAAGAAAAAAAATGTGATGTAAATACTATTATTTATGTACTAATAGAGAGATTTTTAAGAATGACTATACCAATTGTAACTGTATAGTTATAATCTATAAAATCTGTGTGTTAAGTATAAAGTAGAATACACTTATTTTTATAATTTTTAGTTTCTTTCAAGAAAAATTATTTTGTTCCTTTTTAAAAGTGGATCTTATGAAGCAGATTTTTGAGGGAAGATGTGTATACCAACTATTCTTTCAAAATAGAAACCTAGGTGCATTCAGGAAAATTTGTCAACAAATACTAAGCAAAATGCCTACTAAAGAGATCATTTCTCTAAAAATCAGCAAACAGCTTGAGTAAACAATTGATAAGGCCACTCACATGTAAATTCTTATTGACTGTGATTTTTTTTAAAGCAAACTTTGTAGGCCAATTCCTTTGAAACCCTGTCTAAACTTCCATAAAATGTTAATAATAACAGGAGATTGTGACATACTGATCTTCAGTGCATCATATGGTGTCTGAATATAATATTAAAGAATACCAGGACCTCCATGCACCTAGATGACTTATTTGAAGATTAGGTCAACCTTACAAATACTCTAGACAACATCCTGAGCAAAACCTACATTTGAACACAATTATAATTATTTAAAAGGTAAATTAATTTTTAAATCTAAATTATTTTATGTTCTGGTCAGTGAAATTTCAAAAAATAAAACTTCGACCACCTGCAATTTCTCCACTTCACCCTGATTCTACATAAATTGCCTTCAGTGGCCTCAAGAAAGTGCTCAAATTGAAATCTCTCAGGTCATCATCGTCTGGCTAATGAATAAACTATACCAAGAAATGTTGTAATGTAGTGTGCCTGTATAAAATTAACTATGATTATAAAGATCAAAGTACATTACCTAATCATAATTTAAAAACTGGAAAACACAAAGGATTAGCACAAATATGACCAATCTTATTAAATAGACAAACTAAATTGAATAAAAGTCTGTAATGAAATAGAATTATGCAAATCTTCTTGGTTTCTATGGAAATACAATATTTTTAAGTGATTTTAAGCAACCCCTTTGTGAATGTTAATTAGAAAGTGGAACCATGAGCTATGAAAAGTGTTTTCAATTTTTTTCTACATTTTATTATGACAAACTTAAAGTACAGAAGAGCTAAAAATATTTCATATATTTATTGCCGCCATCTATATTCTATTACTAACATTTTACCATATATATCCTATTACATACTTATCCATTCCTCTATCAATACATGAGTTCATTTGTTGATGTGTTTCAAAGTTGCATATATCAGTCCCTTACACTCCTAAATACTATAGCACACATATTATTACAGTTCAATATTTGCTTGCAAATGTTTTCTTTCTTTTGAGGTAAAATTCACAAAAATGAAATGCTCAACTCTTAGATGTTCTGTTAGATGAATTTTGACAAATGCATGCACCTGTGTAACACAAGCCCCAATCAGACATTAGAACATTATTCTATTGTTTACAATAGCAAGAACCTGGAAGCAGCCATGCTGTCCATCAAGAGAGGACTGAATTTTTTAAATGTGGTACATATACATGATGGAATACTACGCAGCCATAAAAAAGGAACAAAATCATGAATTTCGCAGTAACCTGGATGGAACTAGAGTCTATAATACTGAGTGACCTCTCACAGAAACAAAGATCTGAGTATCACATGTTCTCACTCAAATAGTGGACCTTGAACATCCAACGTAATACTATAAGAAAATGTGGTGGGAAGCAATGGGGGGAGGAGGGGAAGGGAGATGGGATTAACGGTAGTAAATATCTGTCTGGGGATGGGGAGATACGTCTTATCAACAAGGGTGCCTGAACGAAGCATATTTGTATACCTAACCCTTAACTGTACCCCACAATATCATAATAAAAAATACTGATCAAAAAAATAAATAAATAGACTGCAGCCCAAGTTAAGCCTTAAAAAAAAAAAAAATTTGTGCTGTTCATAATGAATTCCTTTCTGCAAACCATGCCGAAGCAACCATTGTTGAGTTTGTGGGTTTTGTTGTTGCTGTTTTTACTAGAGGTTAGTTTTACTTGTTTTTGAATTTTATGTAAATGAAACTAGACAGTATATACGTACTACAATGCAAGGCTTCTATGTCTCAGCATATGTTCGAGATTCATCTATGCTTTTTAATGTACAGTAGTTCACTGATTTTATGCCTGAGTAATATCTCATTGTTTATCTCCCCTTCCTACTGATGGATGTCTGGGCAGTTTCCAGTATTTTGCTGCCATGAAGAAAGATGTCATGACATTTCTGTAAAAGTCTTTTGGGGAACATATATTTTCATTTTTCTTGAGTAAATTCCCAAGAGTGAAGTTACATATGGTAAGGTTATGTTTAACTTTATGAGAAACTGCCAGTTTTCCAAAGTGACTGTGGCTGATTGTGAGAGCATTTGTTTTTAAAATAAAACCAAATATCTGAATAACATTGGTTTGGAGCAACAATCTGCAACACTGACCACATGAAAGTCTTAGAAAGAGTAATTTACACACCAATGCATGTTTCCATAAGGGACAAATAAATTACTTTCCATCTCAATCTTTTTTTAAGTATACGCTGTAGTTTATCTAAATCTACTTAAATGAAATTCAATGCCAGATATTGTAGCCCCAAATAATTTTATTTTTATATATTGTCAAATGTAATTTAATTATTATTCTAGAAAGACAATAGCCTTGGAGTTTATAGAATTTATGTTAAATACTAGTATATTTTATGAAGAAAGATAGTAAATAATCATTAGCACTGTAACTTCAATCTGGAATTTGTTGACTACAGAACTAAAAACAATTTTTGTTTTATTTCTTCTATCAAAAGCACATGTTCATTCATTCATACATGTATTCATTTACTCAATAATTTATGGAGTGCCAATTATAAGTCAGGTATTGTCCTAGACCTAGGACAATGCAAATACATTCACGGTAGTTATTGCTATAGTTGCATAATTGTTTCATCCTATTATTCAGTATTTTTTTGAACATAGTCTTTTTTGTTTGTCTGTTTTCAGTGCCCCTACCCTGCCTTGTCCATCTCCTATTAGCTGTAGTTATAACGCATGCAACCTTACACCATTCAAAAAACCTGGTCAGAGTTAGAAGCATCAGCCTACCCTGAAGAAGTCATGCATGCTTGAACTGTATCACCTTCCAGAGATTTAAATAGATGCTGGGCTTAGGGGAGCCCCAATAATTCTCCAAAGAGTACAGCCTTTCCCTGACATATAGGCTAGTTCACCCAGATGCCCCTATGCACTTTTGTGTGTACTCGCTCCAGCTGGTGACTGGGTCCTGGTCTCAAGGGTGCTGATTCTCAGGTTTACAGTGATGTTCTCCACTTGACTGAGAGCATTACCTCTGCCATGACTTTAGCTTCATTTCTTGTTGAAATCAAGCCCTTTCAGATACTGGGCATGAGTCCATTGGCCACCCTGCTCATAAGCTGGCCTCCAATCATTCACTGCTGCCCTTAACAGACTCTAGCACCTTTTGACACTCGCTTATGTCTTTTTTTTTTTTTTTTTTAGTCAGAGCCTCACTCTGTCACCCAGGCTGGAGAGCATTGGCACACTCACAGTCTCAGCACCCTCTATCTGAAGGTTCAGGCAATTCTTCCGCCTCAGCCTTCCAAGCAGCCAGAACTACAGGCGCGCACTATCACGCCTAGCTAATTTTTTGATATATTGTAGACACGAGGTCTCACCAAGTTGCCCAGGCTGGTCATGAACCCCTGGGCTCAGGCTGTCCTCTCGCCTCGGCCGCGCAAAATGCTGGGATTACGGGCTTGAGCCACAACCGACGCTTATGTCTTCATTGACATTCTCTCAAATGACCTGGAATTGTCAGATATTATTACTCCTTCACCTTCAGGCTGCCCAGGCCTACAGCAGGCTCTCATGGTGTTGCCTCAGATTTCTAAGGTCTTTGACTCATATCCTAGGGCTGCAACTAATTACCATAAATGAATGGCTTAACAGAAATTTATTCTCTCACTGTTGTGGAGGCCAGATGTCTGAACTTAAACTGTTAGCATGGTCACACTCCCTCCAAAGAAGGTATGGGAAAATCCTTTTCCGCTACTGGCGACTCCAAAGTGTTGACTTGTGGCTAAATAACTCCAGTCTCTGCTTCATCTTCACATTACTTTCCACTCCACGTATACATTTCCCTTAGTTTCTCTTCAAAAAATTATCTTCATTGGATTGTGGGCTAAAATGTATGCTAAAATATTTTGAATTATTATTCAAGAAACTTTATTTTATTATTTTTCAAGAATCTTATAATCTCATCTAGGATGATCTCAACTCAAGGCTCTGTGATAATTACATCTGAAAAGGTCCTTTTACCAGATAAGATTACATTTTCAGGTTCCAGATGGATAGATATGTTTTAGTGGCCCATAATTCAACCCATTATAAGCTCTGTCAATGCTTTCTTCTATTGTCTATGCTTCTTCATTTAGACAATGCATTTTCATATTTGAATAAAGAATATTGCCAAGTTGCATATAACTTATTTTCTGAAATAAGTTTTAACTATTCTTGTTGAAGTAGGATATAGTTGCTTCTTCCTTCATTTTTTTCTGAAGAATAAACAAGAAATTTTACAGTGTGATAGTTTTGGGTTTAGTGACGATCGGTGGAAGTTAAGGAAAGGAAATATATTTTCTGTTATGTCCCTACAGCATGATTTTAGAGATGCTTCTTAGAAAACAACTAGGGCTCAGATTTTGAAGGTCAACTTCAGTTTGGCCTCCCCTTCCAGCGAATAATCTGAGCAGTTCACTGCATGAAAGAAACACAACCAAGGAAAGCATGAGGAGTGAATCCAGCCCTGACACTGACAGCAGCCCACCAAGACTCCTGAGGTTATACTGGAATTAAATGAATGAGTAGAGAACTCAAAATCAACATCATTGGTACTTCTTGATACACCCCAAACCTTGATTATATAAATTTGATATTCATTTGCAGCAATTGTCTTGCTCAGAGCTTCTCAGTATTGCCTCTGTTGACATTTTTGTTGGGTCTGTCCTGTAAATTGAAGGATTTTTAGCATTCTGTACTCACATGGATGCCAATAGCTCCTCAGATGAAATGACCAAAGATATTCTCAGATGTTGCCAAATTTCCCCTAGGGAGCAAAATTACTCCCACCTGAGAATTACTAGTCTAGGTAAACACTATTAATATTCATCAACAAAACCATACCCTTACAAAGATACATCTTTTATTTTAAAGTTGTGAATCCATCTTCTGAGATGCAGAAGTTTTTCAATTAAAAATACTTAAAAAAAAAACAACCCTGTTGGGTTCTTTGTACTTTGGCAATATTTTTGTTCCATTAAGTATATCTTTTATATAGGTGTGACATCTATTTCACTCTTTTTGAGAATTGATAGACTTTTTTTCAACTTAATAGGGCTATTTAGGCCTCCTCTCTTCCAGGTCATTAATTTTAATGGTTAAGACATTGTTCTATGGCACTCTCAGGAAGAGAAGGTGCATACTGATAATCCCACTCCTGTGCAGAGAAACATTTTCCTTGGTAAAGACATACCTTTGAATTTAGAAACATTTCATGTCTTAAGCCCTGTTCCCATTTTATTTAAAGCTCCATTAGCCCCAACATACTGAATAATAGCTCACTATTTTGCCCCACATATGATTCATTTAGAGAAGTAGAAAAGCTCATAAAAATATCTAACTGGTATTTATAGACCTCCTGCCTCTCTGTAATATTATAGGAAGTGTTTCTAATTAACCTGGAGTGAAGAGGAAACAATCAAACAAAAGGATGATGTAAAACAACTGACTGTCCTTTATCTCAACTTTCTGTCCTTGAATGGATAGTACTGTCAAGTTGCTTATTAATATATCAATTCTTCATGTGACAAAACCTGTGCTAAACTATTTTGAATTACTATTCCAGAAGCTTATCATCTGATTAAAAGCTCAATCACATTGGTTTTCATGTTTTGGATCCCAGGAAATTCTAGAGTTTGGTGAATTTCTAAGAAAATAGATCAGTTTCAGTCCCATAGGACATTTAAAAATATGATTAGTAGACCAAGAAAAAACAAAGCCCAGTATGAACAAGGTATAGACTAAGTGCTCATGGAGCCTCTTGTCTATATGTTCCAGGTTTTGTGGGGACAAATATGTATGTAATTTTAGGCAGTGAGCTCCTTAAAACATAATAGCAATTACCACTACTAATTTAAGCACACAATTATCAAACAGGTCCTTGAAAATGAAAGGCCCGAAGCTTAACTTCTCAGCCACCAGTCCTTTCCACCATTCTCATGAGCCACCCTTTTTTCTACACCTCTCATGCTGCACACTGAAGGACCACCTGACATTCTGAGCCTTGAAACTTGGCATCTGACGTTAATCAACAATGGATCTGAGTAAGAGACAGGACAGTGACACACTGACACCCTCCTTTTTTGATGTTCATTTTCTTTAATTACCATAGACTGGTATACAATAGTTTGTGTGTTTTTTTGACTTTATATCATTTAGAAAAAAAATTATTGAGTGGATAGTACAGAATTCTCAAAGGACACCCTAACTTCTGCACACTTGCCTCTCTCATTAACAACTTTCATTAGCATGATACATTTATTTCAATTGATGAATAAATGTTGATAGATTTTTGTTAACTAAAGTAGATAGTTTACATTAGGGTTCACTCTGGTTGTACAGTTTTACAGCTTTTGACAAATGCATAATGTCATGCATCTACCATTAGAGTATCATGCAGAATAATTTCACTACCCTAAAAATCTCCTGGGATTTACCTACTCAGATCTCCACTGTCCCTTTGAACCCCTGAAAACTTCTGATCTTTTTCATTGTCTCTATTGGCTTTCCTTTTCCAGACTGTCAAATAGTTAGAATGACATAGAATATAGCTTTTATAGATTGACTTCTCTCAGTTAAACATATGCCTTTAAATTTCCTCCATGTCTTTTTTGTGGCTTGATAGATCTCTTTTATTTTATTACTAAATAGGTTTCCATTGTCTGAGTGTATCACAGTTTGTTTGCCCATTCACCTATTGCGGGACACTTCAGAGGCTTTTGGTTTTTGTCAGTAATAAAAAACCCTGCAATAAACATTCCGGCACACGTTTTCCTGTGTGGACAAAACTTTTAAATCCTATGGGTAAATACTTAGGAACACAATTTCTGGATTATATTATAAGGTTACTAACTTAGTACAAAACTGCCATACTGTCTTCCAAAATGAGTATGCCAGTTTTTATTCCCAGCAGCAGCGAGGAAGAGTTGTACATCCATGCCAGAATTTGGTATTGTCTGTTTTTTACATTGTATCCATTCTAATAGGCATGTGTGGCGCCTCTTGCAATTTCCTAACGAAAAATGATGTTGAGCATCTTTCTATTTGCATATTTGTCATCTGTGTATATATATATATTTTTTTTTGATGAAGTGTTTATTCAGATCTTTTTGCCCATCTTGTAATTAATTTCCTTGTTTATTTTTTAGTTTTAAGAGTTATTTGTGTATATTAATACAAGTCTTGTATTTGCAAAATTTTTTTCTAGTCTGTGGCTTTTCTTTTCATTCTTTTAGAAATATCTTTCACAGAATAGAGTTTTTAATTTTAATGAAGTCTAACTAGCAATATTCTCTTTTATAGATTGTGCTTTTGATATTGTATCTTAAAAACTCATCATCAAACCCAAGGTCACCAAAGTTTTCTCCTATGTTACCTTCAAGAAATCTTAAAATGTTGTGTTGCTCCTTTAGGTTTATTAGCCATTTTAAGTTTTTTTGCGTGTATACAAAGCATATAGTCTGTGTATTAGTTCACTCACACTGCCATAATTAAATACCATAGACCGGGTGACTGAAACAGTGGAAATTTATTTTCTCACAGTTCTAGAGGCTTGGAAGTCCAAGGGCAAAGTTTCTGGTGAAGTCTCTCAGTTTGGCTTGCACATGAGTCTTCTTACTGTGTCCTTGAACAATGGGGAGATATTTTTCTCTCTCTCTTCTGATAAAGTCACAGTTCCATTGGATTAGGGCTCCACTTTTACAAACCAATTTAACCTTAATTATTTCATAAATACCGTATCTCTAAGTACACACATTGAGGTTAAAGCTTTAACATTCAAATTTTGAAGGAACACTATTCAGTGCATAGAAGTTTGTGTTTAGATTCACCTTTTTCCCTGGAGATGTCCAGTTGTTCTAGTGTCATTTCTTGAAAAACGTATCCTTTTTTCATGGAGTTGCCTTGCTCCTTTGTAAAAAAATAACTTGACTAAATTTGTGTGGGTCTATTTTTGGACTATCTATCTTGTTTTATTGATTGATCTGTCTATTCTTTCATTATAAGCACACTGACTTGACTACTGTATCAGTATAGTAAGTCATAATGTTAAATAGGTGAGTCCTATATCTTTGTTCTTATTCACTATTATATTGACTATTCTGGGTCTTTTGACAAACTTTAAAATAAGTTTGTCAATATCCACAAATAACTTACTGGAATTTTAATTGGGATTTTGTTGAATCTATAAGTCAAATTGAACTGATCTATAGAAGAACTGACATCTTAATAATATCATGGAATATCTCTGAATTTATTTAGATATTTCTTATTTCTTCCCTTAGATTTTTGTAGTTTTCCTCTTATAAGAAATGTTGCTATTTAGGGAATGGGGACTCCAGAAATCCCACCAGTATAAAATATGTCCATGTAACAAATATGCACTCATGCCCCAAATCTAAAATAAATAATTAAATTTATATGAAAAAATTAAAATATGATATTTAAATCATCAAGAAAAAAATGGAATGAATAGCAACTTAATAAAATTTTCTAAAAAGTTAGAAAAGTAGTAAAAGAAATAATGCCAAATAAATTATGGAGGACAACTAAATACATATTTAATAAGTTATTAGGATAAATATGTAGAGCTGAATGTTACATTGAGTCAAAGCCCAACTGTCAGACATTTTTGTTGATAGTTATAAAAAGTAAAATTTAAAAATAAAGTTGTAAAGCAAATAAAGAGGCAAAGAAATACCTGGAAGATATGGAAGGGCAAAAATCAGTATTAAACAAGATGGAATTTAAAACCACTTAAATAGGTTAAATAATGATACCATTTGGAAGTGCAGTGTATTTTTTTAATGTGACTACCATAATCCTCTAAGCATTAGAAGATATAAATAAATATCAATAGCCAGCTGTATACAAATAAGCTGTTAGAAAAATTCACGAAAACATCCATTTCTGACAAAATAATAAGCTAGATACTTAGAATTTCTCACCAAAAATGATTGCTGGAGAAAACAATAGGAAAAAAATTTCTCAATATTTTGAAGAACTAGACAAAAATAATACATAGAAGCCAAAAACTAGGTGAACTTGTGCATTCAAAAAAGCAAATAGAGCACAAAAAAAATGCCTTTCACTTTGCTAGAATTGGCTCAACCAGAGAACTTGAGCCTCTCATACTGGCAGGTAGGGACAAGAGACAAAGATCAGAACATACTTCCAGTGGAAAGTCACATAGGATCTTTCCCCACCTAAGGAAAAAGCTGAAATTCCAAGGCTACAAGAACAAGGGTGAACTAGAACTTTTAACACACACACACACACACACACACACACACACACACACACACACACACACGATAGCAAGGAAAATTGCTTCTCTCAAAACTTAGCACAGGGTAGATGGAAAAATAAAATATTTCATAAAAATTCATAACCATCTGCCAGTCTTCATGGATTTTCAGCCCAAATTAACACTACCTAGATAGTATGAAAATAATTTCAAGCCAAGATTTTTTTATTAAATCTCTGAAAGTTGGTAATGCCCTGAGACCCTGCTGATATATTATCTTTGAAAATGACTTTTTAAAAAGAAAAAAAAAACACAATTACAGCAGCAAACTTTTAAAACTTACAGAGAAACAAGGCACTGTTAGTAAAGACAAGCAGAAATCACAAAAGAAAAGGTACAATAATATTCTTAATGACTTCAGATATTAGAATTATCAAACACATAAAGCCAAATAAGTGAGTTGTTGTCTTTAAAAATGTTTAAATGAACTAAAAGAGTAAAACTCAAGAGTCTATTTTAAATGACCAATTAAATTTGAAAATAATGAAATAGGTATCTTAGATAAAAATTATGTATACAAACACATGAACACACACATAAATATATGAAAATAATAGACTATTAGTCGGCAGAAAAATGGTGAGTGGTGATGTTTTAAGGTCTTTGTGTTGTTATGGATGAATTAGACATGCAAACTGAAAACCACAAATAGAATAATTATGAAGTATACAACTTCAAAACCCTTGCAGAGACTTCAGTTCTCTATTTCGGATAAATATGAGTCTATCATAAAATTTCAGTTTATCTTTCTCAGTAGTTCATAGAAGAAGTAGACAAGTAATTGGGATGTAGGAGATTAGCATAATAAAATTAATAATCAAGATATATTGGATATATATAGAACAACAATCCAAACCACCACAGGATATATATTTTCTCTAATCATAGGAAATATCCATGCAAATTGGCATTATGTTTGTCAAAAATCAAACCTACTATCCTATATGTCATATTTTCTGACTAAAATGAAATTATATTAAAAGTAAAAAAAGGTAACTGTGATAAAATACATTGGAGCAATTAAGAAATACACTTTCAATCATACATAATTCAAGGAAGACCAAGTAAGGAACCAAAGTGAATGTTATAAAGTATTTAGAACTCAATAAAAATAATTTTTACATATAAAAATGTGTTTGATGCACAATAAACCAGTAACTACAGGAAAGCTTATACCCTTAAATGCTTAATATTAGTAAAGATAAAAACCTTAAAATTGATTAGCTAAACTTTCTACTTGAGAAGGTAGAAAAATACTCAGCAGAGCATACTCAGAGAAATTAAAAGGCAATAATACACACTTATAAGAATAAACAAGACTTCTTGAATATAAAGAGAAAGATGTGTGTGTTTGGTGGTGAGGGAGCCTTTCCAGTTACGAGGTTTTGTTATAAAACTCCAATAATTCATTCTGTAAGGCACATAATTAAATATGCAGTGATAGATCCATGTTCATGAATTGGAACATCATACTGTAAATAGTACAATTCTTCCCCAATTGATCTATAGTTTCAATTCAATTTTAATCAAAATTACTTCACAGCCTGGGCAACAGAGTTAGACTCCAACTCAAAAAAAAATTTACTTCAATTTTGTTTTGTAAAATTTGGCAAGCTGACTCTAAAGTATATATGGAAGAAGAAATTTCCACCAAATTTTTTTTTAAAGAAGTAGGACAAGGTGAGAGGATTTTCCTGTGCAGAAATGAGGAATTGTAAATCTGTAAGAATTAAGGCAATATGGCATTGGCACATTGATTGAACAAAGAGACCAGTGGAACAGGCACACAGACTACAAAAAGACCCCCCACACACAGAGAAACATGATTTATTGAAGAGTTGACATCAAAGATCAATGGGACAAGGATAAACTGTCCAACAAATTATGCAAGGATAATTCGTTATCTACGTGAGAAAAAGTAAACTTGTACCTCTCCATCATGCCGTGTATAAAAATCAATTTCAAATGGATTAGAGACTTAAAATGAAAGGGAAAAAAAGCAATTTTATCAGTATATATGAAAATTTCCCTGTGTTTTGAAGGTAGGGAAGGATTTTTTAAGACACAGAAAAATGTTTAACAATAAAGGAAAAGATAAATAAATATGACAAAAATAAAATAAGAACTTCAGTTCATCAAAAGACAATGAAAAAAGTAGAAAAATAAACCAAGAATAGAAAAATATACAAAAAGTATACAGCAAAGATAAGCAAAGGATTAACATCCAGAATATAATTAAATTTCTATAAAGCATTAAAGTAAAAGCAGAACAAACTATGGGAAACTAGCAAAATACAGAAATATTTCTCAGGGATAGAAATAGGTGACCAGTAAATGTATGGAAATGTGTTTGTTATTAATTAGAGAAATGCAAAATAAAATCACAACGAAATACTGTTTTTCACCTACTTCAAAGACTTCAAATATCAAGGCACCTCGTGCAGTTCTAGCTGGCAACATCATAGGTAGCTATGTCAACTTTTAAATGTACAATTCGTATAGTTACCGGACATAAACTGTAAAGCTAACATCCTTCTCTGGTCTCATTTTGACTTTTATTGTCTTCTTTTATAATCTTGTCCTAACACACCCTTGGGGTTCCTCCACAGAAAGAAGGCAGAAAATAGCAATAGAAGACAGGAGACCTGGATTCCAGTCTGATCTTTGCCACAAATAAATGGAGGTTTTTAGTCAAATCCCTTAAGATTTCTGGGTTTTAATCTCCATTTATGAAGTGAGAAAAAATAGGTTTTACTTCATAAAACCTTTCAACTTGGCAGCACTTGAATCCTGAATATATGATTCGTTTGACTTGCACTATGCTTTTGCTTTAAAATAATTGAATTCAGAAGGTACATGTTTGTTACATGGATATATTGCATACTGCTAAGAATTGGGCTTCTGATGTCCCCATTCCCCAAATAGTAAACATTTAAACCCTTGCTTTCTGCCTATATTCACCGCTTTTGGTGTCTCCAGTGTCTGTTGTTTCCATCTTTATGTCCCTGAGTACCTGTTGTTTAACTTCCATTTACAAGAGAGGACAAGTGGTATTTGGAATTTTAAACATATAAATGTCAGTACATGAAGACTACATGCGCTGAGACTTCCCAACTTCCCCCATTCCATGCTGTGCTATACCCTAACTGCTTGACTGATTTGATTTGATTACCTGCCTGCCATAGGAGACAAAGTGTGACCTCTACTAGATAATATCCACATTTCCTTTCTGAAGCTTAGGAAAATGTATACAGCATGCCCATATTCAAAAACCTGCTTACTTAAATAAGGCAAAGCAGCATCTTCAGCTCACATGTAAGTGTTTCACCTTGGTAGTTTAGTTTCATGCAGTTTTATTTTGGAGGGGTTGTTTGTATCTGATGTCCCAGCCTGCTTACTCAGCACACCTAGTCACATCTCACAGCATCAACCCTCTCACAGTCCATCTCCATCCATCTCCACTCAAGCCTGCTAGGTTCACCAGGATGGAAGGTTTATCTTGTTGGGGAAGACAATGAAAAAAGTAGAAGCCAGGCTCGGTGGCTCAGCCTGTAATCCCACGCCTTTGGGAGGCTGAGGAGAGTGGATTGCCTGAGCCTGTGGGTTCGAGACCCGCCTGGGCAGCGAGACCTCATCTCTACAATAAATCAAAAAAAAAAAAAAAATTCAGCCGGGCGTGGTAGCGCATGCCTGTAATTCCAGCTACTGGGAAGGCTGAGGCGGAAGGATCGCCGGAGCCCATCAGGTCGAGGCTGCAGTGGCCGGGAGCAGCCACTGCACTCCAGTCTGGGCAACAGAGTGAGACTCCAACTCAAAAAAAAAGAAAAAAAGAAAGAAAAAAGTAGAAACATAAACCAAGAATAATTATCATTGCTAATTCCCCACACAATTCCTGCTAGTTAGGCATCAGTACAGAGTAATTGAATACAAAATTGTATGAAGGAATGAATGAAAATGACTTAGGTCCAGTTTAGTAGATGCCTGGCACAGGATCAGTTAACTTTTCTGTAAAAGACCAGAAAGTAAATATCACAGACTTTGTGGGTCATACAGTCTACTGCAACTACTCATGTCTGCCGTTGTAATGTGTAAGAAATTGGCTCACACATACTTATGTTAAAAAATTATCTGAAAGCCACATTTTTATTTTTATTTGCTAAATCTTACAACCTTAGCTGAATGAGATGTAGGAATTGTTATAACTAGTTTATCTCTGAGTAAAGAGATGATTATAAAGGTTAATTTAGTTGTTAAAGTTCACACATCTGGAATTCCACACAAATTTTCTTTCAGCGAAAACCGAATAAAGAGACAGTTTATTAAAAAATGGAGAACTCATTGGGTATACTTGGGAGGCAAGAAGGATGAAGTTAATTCCATCTGTGTAACTTCATGTGATCTAATGTCTGGATGAAGCTTGAAAAATGATAAAATCTAAGTAAAAATAAATAAAGCATGAGAAAACAAATTCAAACTATTTAAGTAATTATTTAATCTTAAAAATAATGTTCACTTTTTAAAGATTCTCCTCATGCTTAACATTAACACCTCAACTCATTACTTTGTATATTACACAAATATTTCCAATAGATAAACATATTTTCTTGCTCTTTTCAGAATTGGCAAATAATTTTTAAGATGCTAATTCCAGTTATCATCAACATGTTTGAAATTCCGAATTTTGATACATTATTTGTAAATAAATCATATTGAACATAGAAGGCAAGTGAAATTAAAAAAAAATTATGTAGTTACCTTGTCTTACAAGTAGCAGTCCTCAAACTTTTTGGCATCAGGGACCTATTTTCACACATGGGAGGTGGGGAGATAGTTTTGGGATTATTCCAGCACATAACACTTATTGTGTCCCTTATTTCTGTTATTATTACATTGTAATATATAATGAAACAATTATACAGCTCACCATTTAAAAAAAGAGAGGCATGGACAGAAGTGGTAAATAAAATAGTAGGCAGGCCGCCACTGATGACAGGAAGCAGAGCTCACCCATTGCTTACCTCCTCTGTATATCCTGGTGCCTCACAGACCACTGACTGGTCCATGGTCCAGGGGTTGGAGACCCCTAAGGAGTCGTGGTAGATCAAAAGAAAACTGCTAAAGAAGTTAAAAGAGCTAAAAGAATTATTTCACACATGCAATCCTTAATGAAACAAAAGTATCTGCTGCTTCTTGGTTTCTCTTCTCCGAATGAAAAAGACAATTATAGCTGACAACTGAATTCTGATTACATGCAGTCTGTGATTATTTCTTACTAGTCTGCTGTGTAGGTAGAAAATGATTCTTATTCTCCCAAACCGTATAGCTGGACACCAATAGAACCCTCTGCTAAAATTGAATAAAATGTTTTCTTCTTAATCAGTTAACCAAACCCTTGACATTTCAAATGTTTTCCAACATAAACAAAGACATGAAATCGCACTAGTAACCACCATTGTTTCTCTAGAATAGATACAATGCAATTTCATTTTAGCATGATATCTAAAGATTAAGCTGTTTATTATCTTTATACTTCTTGCGACATCATCTGAAGGTTTAAAGGGATGTGATTTGAGAAAAGACATTCTTCACTGTGAGATTCTTATATTCCACAGAAGAGATAGAAACAAGCTCAAACTGTGAATAAAAAACATTAAAGATAGTAAAGGAGATTTTTTTAAAAAGCACTAGGTATAAATGCATACTTTGATCCAAAAATCTAAAATTTGAGAAAGAGGAAGCTCAAAAGGTGTGGAGGAAAATATCTTCATATTTAGACAGAGTTTAGTAAGTTGTTTCATACCTAAACCAGATTTTCTTTAGATTATCATAGAAAGATTGTTGCATAATTTCACAGGAAAAAAAAGAAAACCATGAATTCTGCCGCCTCATCTGGTAACTCATTCTACGTGTCATAGCAGGAAGTGTGTCTGCTCCCCAAGTGGGCAGGAGGGGAATAACAAAGCAGTCCAGTCAAGCACCGGGCATGGAAAGCGGTCACTTATAATCCATCATCATGAGTTTACTTGCCTTAGTGTTCACAGTTGTAAAACATGGCATATATTACAGATGCTCATATTTTTTAAATAGCCAGATCGGAACTGAAAAAGTCCTTTTGCCACTCTAAATTTTCTCCCTCTGAGAGAACTAACTCCCAATAAGTGATCAAGGAAGGATGCTTTACCTCTATCTTTTGTTTAATCGCTTTTATTTCAGAAGATAAAGGGGTCAAATCGGTCCCTGTTTAGAGTGCCTCGAGTGATTTCTAGTACAGCTCTTGGTGCTTCTGATGATATTTTTTAAGGGCTTCAAAAAGTACAAGACATAGAAAAGGAAAGAAACATAGAAACTTGTTTTCAAAAATATGAATTAGGTTATAGAGGCTGAATTATACTTTTACTTTGCACAAAAGTTTTAAACATCTGCTCTGGTAACAAATATATTTCAATGTATTCAAATTTATTCAAAATGCTTTACTCTTATTAATATAACACAGAGGTTACAACCTAATTCCCCCAGATATTGTGCAATGTATGTGGCTCTCACATTATTTTATAAACTTAAATTTGATTGCCTTAAAAAATCAGAATACACATATATGTGTGTATATGTGAGTTGTCAGAAAACCAGTCACCTTGAATGCACATTCACACATGACAGGCGACAGGCCTTGGTGTGACCAGGCTCTATGCAAAGGGATCCTGTGCTCTGTTTCATAGTAATCTAACACTTTCCAGCAATTTAATGACTTGTCTGGGCCTGAGAGGCATGTGAGTTAATAATCTGGTGGTTCAATAGCAAGAATATGGAACCAACCATGCTACCCATCAAAAGAGGACTGTATTTTAAAAATGTGGTACATATACACAATGGAATATTACACAGCCATAAAGAAGGACAAAATCATGAACTTCGCAGCAACCTGGATGGAATTAGAGTCTATAATACTCAGTGATCTTTCACAGAAACAGAGAACTGAGTATCACATGTTCTCACTCATAAGTGGACCATGAACAACTACCATAATGACAGTAGTGGGAAACTGCGGGGGGTAGAGGGGTTGGGAGGTAGGAGTGACAGTAGTCGAAAGCTGCCTGGGGAGAGCACACCTCACCAACAAGGGTACCTGCGCTATGAATATCTGTATACCCAACCCTGAATTGTACCCCACAATTTCAAAATTAAAAAAAAATATTAAAGTTTAAGAGAAAATAATTAAATAATCTCGTGGTTGCTACCTGGAATCACGATGATGGTTTTTAGTCTGGCGTTATGAAAAGACCATTAGAGGAGTCTGCGGCCACCGCTACCAATTTTTGAACGTTGTGAACTAAATTGAGGATGCTGTGACTATCAACTTTCCATATAGTTTGAGTTCGATAAAATGAGTATGAAACGAATAACACATCTGGCACACAGTAGGTCTCCAACAAGTAGTGGTTAAGACAAAATTGATACCAATGATTGTTATAAGGATGGTGGTGTAATATTGGCAATGAAGTCACTCAAGCTTTGAAGAACACACTTTTCTCTGTGGAAAAGCAAAGTGAATTGGATCACAACAGAGCTCTTTAACACTTAATATTTCCAATATAGGAATATTAAATTCTACTCCTTTTGATTTTAGATTTCTATAAAATAAACTTCCAGTCTTCACATTGTTTTTAAATCGGGTTCATAGGAGGACAGTGACTTTTCAGTGCCTATAATAAAACTCAGCTAAAATGAAGTACAATTAATTTGTCATTCACTGCTTGTAAAAAAAGAAAGATAAAGGATCTGCTATGAAATCCTGAGATTTTAAGAATATGACTTGTGGCTTAGTGGGGAATTATGTGTTTAAATAAAGCTGGATGGGAAAATAATATTATGTGAATAAGGTATTTTCTTTCTGGTACAGTTTCTTTATTGGGTGGATAATAATGATAGCATGTAGCTGACTTGGTTGGTTAGATGTTAAATTACTTTCAGAACATTAAACAATATCTTAATGTTTTGGGGAGCAACGTTTTAAAATATATGTTTTTCTTAGTCAATTTGAACTGTGACAACAAAATGCCATAAACTTGGTGGCTTATAAACAACAGAAAATAATTTCTTGCAGTTCTAGAAATTGGGAATTCCAAGATCAAGGCACTGGCTATTTAGGGTCTGGTGAGGATATCTGTTCTCTGGCTCGTAGATGGTGCCCTTCTGCTGTGTCCTTAGATGGTGAAAGGGGCTAGCTAGCTCTCTGCAACCTCTTTTATAAGGGAAAATTATCATTCATGAGGACTTCATCCATGTGATATAATCACCTCCCAAAAATCCTACCTTCTACTACCATTGCATTGGTTATTAGGTTTTCAACATATTAATCTTGGGAGAACACAGACATTCACACCACAGCAATGCTAGTTACAGATGTTTGCAAATAGCTTTCAACATTAATGAGACTTACTGATGGACATGAATCTTATTTTTTAATAAAAGTATTCCCATTAATTTCCTCAATCACATTCATGAATTTAATTCAGACTTCACAAATGATTTGTGAAATCAATTTAAATTTTGTAAAATCAGAAAAAGAAGCAAAGGCAAATTTTCTAGGTATTTTCGGTGTCTTTTGATAGTTCAGTTACTTCTCTTCAAGTAGTTTAAAGTGCTAGTCTTCCAAAAATGAAAAAGTCTAAGATGCTAGTAGTTCAAAGGCTTTTTTTTTTTTTTTTTTTTTTTTTTGCATAACGGTGACTTTTACTAAAATAAAGTTCGAAGAAGACAGAGTACTAAGTCACTTTGTGGAGGAGGTCAAATTTTTTTCCTGCTTACAGAAGAAAAATGGAAACCTGGAATGTTAGCTTTCTGTTGACCTCATGGGAGGCATACTTTCTTTCTTTTTCTTATATTTTATCTTATTTGAAAATATGTTTTCCCACAAATTAAAAAGAGATAAATTCTTACAGATGAATCTTATGATTAAAAATTGCACTCTCAAGAGAGGAGAGCTGCCATAAATAAAGTTTTAAGAAATCAGACGTTTGTTTGGAAGGCTGGGAAATTTTGTTATCAATTTTGATGACCCAACACTGTTTCAATCAACCCACATGAAATAATTTTGTAAAATAAGGTGGCTCAGCCTGTAATACCACGCTTTGGGAGGCTGAGGTGAGTGAATTGCCTGAGTTCGCAAGTTCAGACCCGCCTGGGCAACTTGGCAAGACCTCATCTCTACGATAAATCAAAAGATTATCAGGGCGTGGTAGGGCGCGCCTGTAGTTCCAGCTACTTGGAAGGCTGAGGCGGAAGGATTGCCGGAGTCCAGCAGGTTGAGACTGCGGTGGCCAGGAGTGGCCACTGCACTTCAGTCTGGGTGACAGAGTGAGACTCCAACTCAAAAAAAAAAAAAAAAAAAACATATCATTTCCTTATGTTAAAAAAGAAGTTTTTAAAATAAGTTTTTACGTTAAATTTAAAAATTAGAAATTACGCTAGCCAGTATAATCTGAGCCTGTAAGTCATGTTTCACAACCAAATGTCTATATTTTAATTGCAAATTTTGTTTCTTCAGATAGTTAATCTGCCAGTGTTTACTAGGCAGTATTGAGTGCTCAATTCTTCCTTTAATCATTCATTGAAGTACAAATACTTTTGGCTGCCTGACATGTGCCATGTCCTGACATGTGCTGGGAATACAGTGGTAAATGAACCAGTTCTCTCACCTTGAGAACATTCCATCCACTTGGGACAGGCTGTGGTGGGGTTGAGCACACCAACATGGATGGAGGACAAGATCTCCACAAAAATGGTGTTGAAGCCAAGCCTGAGGGTTGTGCAAGGACAGCCAGGTGGTGAGAAAGAGAGCAGAGAGGTGTGGGGATGGCAGGCACAGGGAAGAGTGCGCCAGTCAGTGGCACTGCTGGTGTGAAATCTTGGGAGCAGAGAAAGTGGAAAGCAGTGCATTCAAGATGTCAGGAGATTAGAGCGGAAGAGCTGAGACCGAAAGGGTAGACAGCAGCCTAGTCAAGGAGATTGTCTTCTGTCCTGAGGTTGAGGGAAGGCTACTGGTGCATTAAGAGAAGCAGGAAGTGACCACTGATGGTGGTGGGTGGAGGTAACAGAGGAAAGAGAGGAACTTTGTTTTTTCAAGAGTACCGAAAGTTACCTTTACTAATCTTAAAGATATTTAATCCTTAAGGATGCTTAATCTTAGGATGTTTATGTGCTGAAGGAAATGGTACAGTAGAAGCAACAAAAATCTTTATATGTAATAAAAAAAGAGAATGAAAGAGTGATGTCCTTGAGTGTATTGGAGCAATAAACTCTAGTGCTCCTGCCAGTGTGTTGGCCTCACAGAGGTACACGAACTCTATACCCGTAATGGCCGTGGTATGACCTATGATAATTTTCTTCAATGTAACTCTTTCTGGAGAGAAAAGAAGGTGACATAATTCTGAGAAAAGACAAGATGTGAACTAACCATCTGGAACAGTGGGAGTGAATGGATTAGGGAAACAGTGTAATTGCAGGACTTATTCCATATGGTGATTTGATACAAAAATTTTTAAAATCTAAAGTAATTTTAATAAAACCAGAAAATTACAATACACCTAAAGAATAACAGATATCATTAGAAACGTTTTGAAGATAAGCAAATGTATTTTATAGTAAAATTCTGCATGTTTTTTTCATATTAAAATTCATTTAAAATATCAGTAAGAATGAACATCTAATACCTAAGGAAATAGTAAGTCTTCCTCAACCAGTCAGAGAAAGAATTGTTGAATGACACATGTAAATAGAAATGGGCAGACAAAATTAAATTCTGACAGATCAGAGGTAATGTTATAGAAGTCCTTTGGTGTTTTCAACTAATTGAGAATTCTGGTAACAAAAATGGATTGCTTGCAAAAACTGTGACCTATTTAGCAGCTCATTTTCTAACCCTTAGAAAAATCTGTCATTTAAAGTAAGTTGAATATTACAACCTTTGCAGTAGAAGTGACAAGTAATTGCTTTTTTTTTTTTTTACCCCATTTATGGCATTTTTGAGATAAAAACACACCTTTTTTAGGAGGACTGGAATGCTACTATTTCTTCTGTTGGTGGTAATTTCCTGATAATTAAGTAATCTAGTGAAATATTATGTGCCTCCTCAGGCTATGTAGAAATGCAATGCAGATCCTGTTTCAAAGGTGATTCATTTGCATCACTCTACCAGAAGTATAATAAAGTAAGCAAAGCTAATAAATATTCATCCTGTGTTTACACATAATAATTGAGATGACTGTAGTTTTGGGGGAAAATGGAGAATAAATGCTGGCCTTTATCCTATCATAGAAATTTTTTTATTGGCGTTGTGAATGCATCCAGGACAAAACCTTTTTTAAAAATGTATCACTAAAGTATTTCATCTACTTTTATTATTTGTTAAATAATATATCAAGAGAACCCTAACCTGAAGTGTCTCTTTATTGCAGTCAAATGATTTACTAATAAAATTTGTACAACCAGACCATTGCTTTTAATCTGAAATCTTTAATGTCCAATGAAAGATGTTGTCTGTACCATAGAGCACAGTCTTTGATTATAGTCAATTTAGTATTTTATAATGCAATACTCTATATTTTGGCAGTATTTTCTTTTTCCCTCTCTACTTGTTTTATATGCTATGCCTTTTCTCCTTCAAAAGACTACTTGGCCCATTAAGGCAAAGATCTATCTTGGAATCTTTTCTGATACCTACAATACACAACTCAACATTACCCTTATAGTAAATACTTGTTAAGTTCAGTTACTTTTATGATGAAATTTAAACTTCATTTCATTAACTCTTTTTTTGTGTTAGTAATGAAATGTTTGGTGTTAGGTCTATGACAATTTGAGGGGAAAGTAATTTTTTTTAGATAGTTTCAATACACAGGAAGATTACATATGTATGGCATGTAAGCATTCTTGGCAAGTTGTCTACAAATTATAAAACCCTTTATTTTAAACTCGGAGATATATTGCCTTACATGAGGTGGGGAGGAAGGACTTAAATGTGCTGGTTTGAATTTTTGACAAGTAAAAATATTAATCCAGTTATTTTTCAAACTGGTAGTAAGCTAGGTATTTTAATGCAACAAGAGTGTTACAACAGAAAAGCCTTCAACCACTTTAGATCTACCCAAACCCATTACATTTTTCCCCAGCACTTATCACCTCTATTGATACTAGGTTTTTATACATTCGTTTCACTTTATCTCAAATCCCAGACTTCATAATGTCTTTCTAATGTATTATCTGTATACAATTTGGAAAATAATTTCCTTTTTTTCACTTCCTACTTCATTTATATATTTATTATTAATTATACATTGACAAACTCTTTGAACATGTTCGATTCACTGTCTGCAATGGGCAAAGTAGACAAAAATTTATGCTCTCATAAAGATTTCATTCTCCAAATTTGTTCCCAGTGCTTTCAGAATCAGTTCCCAAGCCCCAGTACCAACTTCTGCCTAAAACACAGGCCAAGGTATACATGAAGACTACAGGAATGAAAGACTGGTCACTAGTAATTATTAGCGTTCTGGAATCATGAGATTCAAAATTGTATAATTCACTTGACCCCAAGGAGATCTCATGAACTCTGAAATGTGGCTTTTCTTTCATTCACTTCATTATTAATTCAGCATATTTGAATACCCACTAAGTGTTGGGCTTACTAGTGCTTAATATATGTTATACTGAAACCACGTGAATATGATTTCATGAAAAATAACAATTTCACAGTTTCATATCTTAAGTTTCATCACACAGTTGATATTTTGCTTATTTCAAAAACTCTAAAAGCTAGTTTGGTGGCTTATACTGTGATTTAAAATTGACATTTTAGGTCTTTTTAAAAATGTAATTTCTAGAGTTTCATGCTCTGGCAGTTTTAGTGTGGAATTAGCCCAAGGTAGTTTCATAGCAATAAGGGATGTCTTATTGAAGAAGCCTGCTAGTACTTTATCTTTTATTCTTTTATTTCCTACTCCAAAACAATTCAAAAAGTAGAAACTGTACCCAAGGGAACTAACTCTCAAGTATGATCTGAAGCTATCAGGACATGCATTCTTTAGTTTTTAAATAAAATAATATGCATTCCATTCTCGCACTAGAAAAATCATTGGGTTGGTTTTAAAATGAATCAATACATACAGGAGGCATTGAATTGCTTTTTTAATGCCAAGAAGATGTCTAGTAATTCTAAAAGCTGACTATCACAAGTTTATTGCCACACTACAAGTACAATTTCAAATTACAAGGCAAGCAGAAAAGTAAGAACAAAAGCCAACATTCTTGCCTGGAGAGGCAATTATGAACTTGTTTGGAGGCCAAACTTGGTTTATAAATTTAGGTCTCCTGGTAATCATGATTTAATATTATTGTAAGAGTGTGAGCAAAAAACTATCAGTGTCAGGAGTAAGGGATTATATATTATTTATGTGACTTTTTTATTATTGGCACTTTTCTTCCACTGCGTATAAAGTGCTTTTTAAATATCCTCCTGGCAATGCTAAAAACTACTTTGTTTGTCATGTCGATTCTCTCCTTTAGATGAGGAAGGTAAATTAATAGTGTATTGTTTGCCAAAGGTCACATTTCTCTGATTCTCACTGAGAGTGAGAGGATGAGGCAAAGTGCTAAACTCCATCATCCCACATCAGTTCCACCCACCAAGTTAAACACATGAGCTATAGCCATGATATTTGTCAACTTGTTGGTGTTATTTACTATGTAATGATTGGTTGTCATGTATTTAACTGACCTAGGCTAATTCCAGTAAGGTAGAAAATTGGCCAGAAGTAACTTGGATAAAGCAAGGACTCTACTGTCTCATGTAGCTAAACCAAAGAAAGGGTTTGGTGCAACTCAAAGATGATTAGAACCAGAGCTGGAAATATCGCCAAAATACCTTTTTTATTGAAGATCCCTTATTGTGTTTCTACCTGCTGGTTAACTTCTTTTATCTGGTTCGACAGCAATGCAACCAGCAAACTAAATTAGATAGACCTCCTAGTAAAATACATGGCATCCACATTCACCAAAACAACTATTTCAGAAAAAAAGTTGATAACCTATGCCAGTTCAGCTAGAAAGTTGATAACCTATGTCTCGTCTTTAATAGTATAGGTTTTTATTCCAAGAATGGGACAACAAATCTAAGGGAGAATGCTGGCTGGCTGAATTGGGTCACAACCACTGGCCAATGATACTACTACTAAAATTAACCAGCCAAATAACAACCACATGGATCTGAGGACTGAATTAAAGCGAATATGGTAAAAGGGGAACTGAGTAGACCTCTAAAGACATGAGAGTGCATAATCCAAAAGAAGAGAAAGAGTTTCTGGACAGATAAAATATAGAAGACTACTCAAATTATGAAGTGAACATCTGACCACCAGAGATCCTTGTATTGCATCTAAAGTATCTGAGAAATGAAGTTATGACCAACACAGAAAACAAAGTGTGGAAAATTAAATAGACTTTAGGGTGAATCATAGTCGATGAAGCCACAGAGGGCTCTTATAGCACCTGTCATAGTAGCATTTCATAAACATAAGCCTCAGTAAACATTATTTGATGAGGATAACTAAAAATTATCTAGGTGATTAGCAGTGCAATCAGCAAACTAAATTAGATGGACTTCCTAGAAAAATATGTCATGCATATTCATATGAAAATAATTAATTCAAGGGATTAATGACATTTCAAAAAGGGAGAACTAATTAGAAGAATAATTTAAAATATAATCTCATTAATGTTGATTAGCTTTACAATAGTTTATAAAGCAAGACCAGAGAAAGAAAATCAAATAGTAAGAGATATAGAGAAAAATTACCTAAAAAAATAAGAGAAAAACATAACATGTGAAACTTGGAAAAGAAAATCAGTTTTCTCTCTAAAAGTAAATAGAAAAATAAGAAAATATAGAGAAAGAATAAGGAGAAAAAATAATGTCAACAACTACTATTAACAGTAAAAATAACCCCAATAATTATGAACAAAATATAGATTTTTGCTTTACCTTTTTTCAAAGAGTTAAAATTACCAAAATAAGGTGAAATACATATAATTTAAAGTAAATTATTTATAAAATTCACCCTTTCTAACCATATGTTTTCAATTAAGATACCATTAATGAGCCGGGATCGGTGGCTTAGCCTGTAACCCTGCGCCTTTGGGAGGCTGAGGTGAGTGGATTGCCTGAGCCCACGGGTTCAAGACCTGCCTGGGCAGCGAGACCTCATCTCTACAATAAATCAAAAAATCAGCCGGGCGTGGTAGCGCATGCCTGTAATTCCGGCTACCTGGAAGGCTGAGGCAGAAGAATCGCCGGAGCCCAGCAGGTCGAGGCTGTGGTGGCCGGGAGCAGCCACTGCATTCCAGTCTGGGCGACAGAGTGAGACTTCAACTCAAAAAAAAAAAAAAAAAGATACCATTAATGATTTTTGCAGCAATAACAATAAATAATAAAGAAGGATGAATCTTAAAAATAATATTACATCCTTTATGCATGATTATGAGAAATATCATTTTTAACTCAAATTTGTCATTAAACTAAACGGAAAATATACTAAAAACCTAAGTTCACTTATTTAATCTTTTTCAGTAATGATCCTTGAAGTTAAAATTTCTTTCTATGTGAACACATAGCATAGAACTCAAACTCAGTTTGAAAGCACTTTACAAATTGAACAGCAAATTCGTTGTCAGAATCAAATTGACTTTATTTGAGAGATATAGCCTTAAGAAAAATCAACATTATATTTAAGACACCCATATCCTTAGCTGTAGAGTGTAGAAATTTATTGTCCATGATAAAAATCCATATTTCAAAAAATTAATGTTTAATGCTTCTTCAAAATAAAAATAATTGAATATATATATATAACATTATGTGATACGTTAAAAATTTATCCTTCCGCAATACAAATAGTGTTTTGATATCAAAAAGTTTATCACCAAAATCTTTTATCCTCAGGAACCATGCAACTGGGCGAAATTAGTTGGAATACTCTAATTGCTTTCTAATTGGTCTTCCTGTTTCTACTTTTGATTAACTGTCTGTTCTCAACACAGAAGTAAAAACTCAGTCTATACAATGCATATTATACTTTTTGATTCAAAGCCCTGCTGGGTTTTTTCCTTTTCATTTTGAGTAAAAACTGGAATCTTTCCAGGGTCCTTTAAACCCTTGCCTTACCTAGTGTCACCTTCCTAACCTCATCCTTGATTCCTATCCCTAATCTTCTTACAAACATCGAGAAATATGTGCCCAGTTGCCTTTTCTCAAATGTTTCCTTCTCACTGAGGCCAACACTTACCACCTTATTTAAAAATGAAATCCCACTACTCGGACATTCCTTATCCTCTTTTACCTGCTCATTTTTTCCCATGGCACCTATCTTCTAATATGAGATAAAATTAATTTATTATTATTTTTCTCTACTTTCTCCCTCACCAAATTTAAACTACAAAAAGGGAAGAATTTCTGTTTGGTCCCTGCAAGTCCCCCATTATAGGTTCTTTTCACTTTAGATCCTCTGGGGATCTAGTCTCTAGGGATTTTGGTTCTGAGCCACGGTTGTCATGGGAGTGACCAAGTTTGCACGACACACTTCATAGGGCACAACCTGACAGTTCCTCACTCATGCCCACCCCGTGCCCATCCTATGCTCCTCTCACTTACTGTGTGCTGGGCTTATTTGCTGAAAGGGAGCCTCAGAATGCCTCAGTGTCCTCTGTGTCCTGATATGTGCAACTCAGAAACATGGAGAAACTAACAGCCAGGAGACAGAAACCAGTGAACACATCATTTGCCCTTCTCAGACTGTCTGGAGAAGAAATCATTTGCATGTGCTCTCAGAAGGCAGTTGTGCAAAATGAAGCAATCATTTGTCCTTTACACTGAGTGGTAGCCAGATAGGTTATGCACCCTGCCTTGATTTCTCTCTTTTCCCTCCTCACTACCATCCTTCCTTTGCGTCTCCCTGGGATTGTACATCCTGAAAAAAATAGAAGCATGCTAGCTTCTGTCTGAGGCTTTGCTTTCTGGAGGTTAGAGCAATAGTTACTAAATATTTACTTATTGCATATATTAATGTAAATTCATAATGTCAAATAGAGGCATAGAAATATTGAGTGAGTTACATTCATGCTAGTATAGCCAAGGGATCTGATATGTCAAGCCAAAAGAGTAAAAAGATACTTATTCAGGAGTAAATTTATAACAATATAACTGACATAAATGCACTATATTTTCTCAATTTGTTTCTTGTACATGTGGTAAGGAAAGAAACCATAAAGATTCTGTGTAAGACACCTAAATACCTTCATAGGCAATATTTCTTTGATCAGGGAGATTTTAGCAATCTTGTAAAGGCAAACTTCATTAATCTACAAGTTTTAGAAAAAGTCTTGATTTACCAATACACTAAATAGTTTACGTTTTTTTCTTAAATGGTTTTATTGTTCATTTAAAATATGTTTATGGCCAATATAAGCATTGAGATATTAGAATAAATTATTACATGCATTCTAATGATATACTATCTTCATATTAATTTTAGGCAATATTTTTACATTAAATAAGTGACTGAGATATGCTAAACATATGTCCAATCAGATATACCTCATTTTCTTCAATATAATATTTTATATTCTCTGCACTATTTGTTTCACAGAATAAATGCCTTCATCATGAAGATGGTCACAATATTTTAGTCTAAAATAAGTCTTTGCAGAAAAATAAAATGATTATCCTACAAATATAATTCTAAAATTGTATTTTAGAGCTTTAGATTAAAAGTGTTTAATAAACAGCTTTAATGTTGATAAACAGATTATGATATTACATTTTGCAAACTTAGAATTACTATCATAAGTGAGATTTCTCCAAAGTAATGAAATTTTATATTTAAGAAAACTATTCATTCGACAAACAAGTAAATAAGTGGAAAGAAATATATTTATTTAAATTGCATTTTGCTTTTAGCATATACTTAGAAATGTTTAGCATATCTCAGTCACTTATTCAATGTAAAAAATATTGCCTAAAATTAATATGAAGATAGTGTATCATTAGAATGCATGTAATAATTTATTCTAATATCTCAATGCTTATATTGGCCATATACATATTTTAAATGAACAATAAAACCATTTAAGAAAAAAAATGTAAACTATTTATTTAGTAAAATAGAAGAAGAAATTTATCTTTGTCTTTAAGAAATTTAAAATTTTTGTTGGAAGAGAATTTTTCATTTTTAGCTAAAGAAATTGGACCCTGCTCTCACTGGCTAGGGATTTTATCTGAAGACATACAAACTTATAAAGAGTAAATTTAAAAATTAGATTTGACTATTTTAGATGCCTCATGTAAGTGGAATCATGTAGCATTTGTCCTGTGACTGGCTTATCTCATTTAGCATACAGTCCTTCAACTTCATCTATGTTATCATATATGACAAGATTTTCTACTTTTTCAAGACTGAATAATATTCCATTGTATGTATAGATGACATTTTCTTTATCTATTTGTTTGTTAATGGACACTTTGGTTGTTTTCATATCTTGGCTGTTGAGAATAATGTTGCAATGAATATTGAAGAGCACATATCTTTCTGATATCTTGGCTTTCTGTCTTTGGGGTATATATTCAGACGAGGGAATGTGGGATTATATAGTGGTTCTATTTTAAGTTTTTTTGAGGAAGCTCCATACTGTTTTCCATAACAGCTAAACCAAGTTACATTCCAACCAGCAGTGTTAATACCTCTCAAATGAATTATCTAAAATGGTCAAACTCACAGGAACAAAGAGTAAAATGGTGATTTCCAGGGTATGGAGGCAAGGGAAATTGAAGGTTGCTGGTCTATGTGTACAACATTTCAGTTATATAAAATGATTAAGTTTTAGAGATCTGCTATATAACATTATGGCTATAAATATTTCAATACAAATACTGTATTGTATTAATGGGGAAATCTCAAGTTAAATGTTCTTACAAGAATTTTAAAAATTAGATACAAAGGAAAGCATGGTATACTAGTTTGGTTGTATATGTATTTTTCTGGGGAGATAACCACACCATGCAGAAGTCAAGAAAAGCTATTGAAAGGGCAATGAGCACGTGTTTTAGACATCTATTGATCATTCTGCCATCTCTCTTCTTATGATTTATTCTATTGTTCATTCAAGAATCTATCCTTCACCAATAATCCAGGAGTAGGTCCTGGTTTATTCTCAGCAATTTGCACTTTTCATTCCCTCTGCCAGAAGAAGTAACTCAGAGTGAACATGTGACTACCCTGCCTCAAGCCAATGTGTCCTAGGAGGATGGAATATGTGGACAAGATGTGGTTCAGTAGACATCTTGCTTCAATAAAGGAACTCAGCCCTGGTTAAAAAAAGAAAAAAGAAAGAAAAAGAAAAAGCCAGCACACAGAGAAGGAAAGTACTCAGAAGTGGCAGAGAAATAAACCCAAGGTCATGTTTAAATCCCTCTGAAACTTTTTCCATCTAGAGATATTGGCTAGTAAACCTGAGACAACAAATTCTTGTAATCACTTAGACCAGTTTGAGTTGGATTTTCTGTTACATGCAGTTAAGGACTCTGGCTAACATATCAGTAATCAGCAATCATTAATGCTATATTTTCCAAAGATGTTTCTTTTCAAAATCTTGCCATACCTCTGTTTCTCAATGACACCTTAAAGGTAGGTGCATTTTAGCTATAAGTCAGTAAAAGTTAGGTTTGATTGCTTAACAATAAATCATAAATATGGCTATAAATTGGAATGCATTAACACACTCATTCAACCCACTCATTCACTTTAAGAATGCAACAGGCAGCCTAAGGAACCTGAACTTTACACCATTATGACATTATATGTTGATGTAATACTATATGTTGCCCACTCCTGACATTACTCTGAACCAAAAATGTTTTAAGTTACCACAGACCCCTACAATATTTAGGATGTTTGCTATCTTTACGTTCTACTTACTTACTTTTCACAAATAGATATATAAATTCAGAGAAATAGCCAAGGGTATAGGCTGATATTACTAAAATTATTATTGCTTGATTATTTTTAAATAAATCAATGACTGTATTAATAGTACCATAAAATAAGGTTTAGTTTTAAAAACACAATTACAAAAGAAATTTCCTTTGTATCATAAAGTAGCTGGCAGGTAATCCTGCCATTCTAAACCTGTGAAGAAATAACTCTAGTCATTGGCTACACATTAAGTGAAAGAAGAGGGGCTCAGAGCCAGTGGCCTATGAAAGTGACTATCCTGCCTCCAGCCAATGTGTCCTAGGAGGATGGAATATGTGGACAAGATGTGGTTCAGTAGACTTCTTGCTTCAGTAAAGGAACTCAGCCCTGGTTAAAGAGAAAAAGAAAAAGAAAAAGCCAGCACACAGAGAAGGAAAGTACACAGAAGTGGCAGAGAAATAAACCCAAGGCCATGTGGTTCAGTAGACCTCTTGCTTCAATAAAGGAACTCAGCCCTGGTTAAAAAAAAGAAAAAGAAAAAAGCCAGCACAGAGAAGAAAAATACTCAGAAGTGGCAGAGAAATAAACCCAAGGCCAATGGAAGTGGCAGAAAGTAA
The DNA here is from genome assembly GCF_000164805.1 of Carlito syrichta. Taxonomy (NCBI): domain Eukaryota; kingdom Metazoa; phylum Chordata; class Mammalia; order Primates; family Tarsiidae; genus Carlito; species Carlito syrichta. The sequence goes on along the minus strand of NW_007259204.1, from coordinate 31,450 downwards.
GCATAGTCCTTTCATATTCACCAATGTTTTAGTACCACATGTCTATCCTGCCTGCCTCTCAGTAGAGATTAAAAAATAAATAAATAAAGATGAGATAAAGTTTGGATAAAAAGGCACAAAATGAGTATGAAAGTACTATGTGAAATGTTTCGTAAGAATAAGGTCATCTTTAATATTTTAATGATTACAATTAATTACTTTGGGCTGAATTTCATGATTCGGAAAGATGTATTAAAGTCCTAATCCCTGGTACCTGCAAATGAGACCTTATTTAGAAATAGCCTTTATAGATGCAAGTAATTAGAGATAAAGGCATACTGAATTAGGATGGGTCCAAAATTCAGTGACTGGTGCTGTTTTAAGGAGAGATTTGGGTGGGTCCTAAATTCAGTGTCTAGTGCTGTTATGCAAAGAGATCTGGATGTAGACAGACACGCAAAGAGGCAGATAAGGTAGGAACAGCTGCAAGGCAGTGATGCAGCCAAGGAACACCAGGGACTGCTGGCAGCCCCCAGGGGCTAGGAGGAAGCAGGAAAGGATTCTTCCTTAGAGGCTTCAGAAGGAGCATGGCCTTGCTGATGCTTTGATTTCAGATTTCTAGCCTGCAGTACTACAAGACAACACATTTATATGATTTTAAACCACCCTATTTTGATCATGTGTTGCAGCAGCCCAAAGAAACAAATGCAGTTATCTAAAGAGAAGCAAGTTGTTCAGGGAGCACATCATGTTTTAAAACCTGCTTCTTGAGTCGCCTAAGCTGCCTTAATCAAGATATTTTATTTTCTCTTAGTGGCCACTTAATTTTAACTACAAGAAAAGGCAGTATGTGATTTTTTCTTTCTTTCTTTGAGAGTGACACAATGTAGAGGAGCAAACGCAGGGAAGTTCAGTGCAGACAAGACTCACACCTGCTTCCTGTCACCTGTCTCTCTTAGCTCCACACATTGTAGCCCATTAACTGCTAACAAAAGTCTCAGCCCAGCCATCCTTCAAAGACAATCCATATACAAGGTGTATAGTGTTGAAATTGCATGACATCAGTCTGCCTTGGTATCCCCAGTATTTTTTCAAGCTCGAGATTTAGATGCCCAGTGTTCATGCTCAGCTTCTGTATTATACGTCAATTTCTTCTACCTCAAAGTTAGACCCGGACTCTAGTGGTCCAAGGCTCACCCTGTGTTGGCTGTCTTCCTTCAGACCTTGACCTCCACTTTCCGTCTTACCATATTTCTGGAGGAGAATGCTGAACTAGATTGACACTTCAACAGGTTGTTTGGGTGGGACCATGAGGAGCCAAGCAGGATATGAGAGGGAGGGAAGAGAATGAGATCAAGGAGTTTATTTTATTGGCTTTTGCCATGAAAAGTCACTCCTGACTGAGACCTGGACCAAGTCTCTGCACAACTCTCCCTCTGGCCTCCGAGAGTTCTACCCACCTCTCCTCCCTTAGAACCTTCTGCTGATGCTCCTCTCATTTAAGCCCAAGATGGTTGCTCTATCCACATGCTTTTCCTGTATCTTGAGCATAGTTTTTCAAATGATTCAATTTGAGAATGTCATGGTTACCTGTTGGAATTGCTCAGTAAACTCCTCACTGTCTCAGCCTTCCTTTCCTTAGATGTCTTTGTTTATGGAACAAATCTTCTGTTGTCTCCTGTTTTTTTGTTTTGTTTTTCTCATCAGTACCCACACGCCTGACTGTAACCCCCAACAGAGTCAGTGGAAAGCTTCTCTTCGGTGGGTTGATTCTTAGATGAGGATCATTCATTCACTCATTTATTGGTATTTATTGAGTTGCACCTCTGAACCAGAAACAGTTCTAAGTGTCAGGAAAAAACTCATGAGTAAGAATGTCGATCTCCATTCTGATGTAACTTATAAATCTAAGGAGAGTAGCAATTGATACAAGAACACCAATATAAATTTTAGATAAAACTCTGTAGATTTAATTTTTCTTTATTTCATTCAAGGAATTATATAAAGGATAAGTGTTCTCATATTCTCAGAAATGTGTTCTACCTTGCTGATTCTACCTTGATATTCTAATGCTAGTTAGTGTTTAAAAGTGTAATTTAAAAAGTATAATTTCCTTAAACAGTGTTATTAAAGTAGAATTGACTTACCATAAATTTCACTCATTTTAAGTAAGTTTACTGAATTCTACAAACATCACAGCAATCTAATTTTAGAATATTTGCATAGTCTCCAAAGTCTCTTGGTGCCCTTTTGCATTCACTCTCCATTCTCAATTCTCACGTTCAGCTCCAAGTAACCACGAAGCCATGTGTAGTCTATACATTTTTCTCCTCCAGATATTTGTGGAATGTGCAATAGGTGGTCTTTTGTGTCTGGCTTATTTTACTTATCATAGTGAATTTTTAACTTTTAACATCAATACTGCCACCTTTTTTTTAACGATGAGCAGTGTTCTACTGTATGGATTTGCTACTTTTTATCCATTAACAAGTTGGTGGACATTAACGTTGTTTCCAGTTTTATGTTGTTATGAATAATGCTGCTATGGACATTTGCATGCAGGTCTTTATGTGTACATGTTTTCATTTTACTTGGGTAGGTGCCTAAGAGTAGAAACTCTGATTTGTGTGGGAAGTTTTTGTTTCACTATTTAATAAATTGCCCAAATATTTTTCCAAAATGACTGCATCACTTTGCGTTCTACAAGCAGTGTGTGAGTGTCTCTGTGTCTCCACGTTCTCACCTCATTATTTCCAACTTTTGAATTATAGCCTCTCTAATGAGTATAAAGTGATACCTTATTACTATTTTAATTTGCATTTCTCTACTTACAAATGATGAGTATTTTTGCACATATGTAATGTCACTCATATATCTCTTTGTAATGTCTAGTCATATTTTCCCCATTTTTATTTGGCTCATTTATTATTATGTATGTTTTATAAATCCTGGATACTAGTTTTTTATTAATACAAGAGTTTTAAATATTTTATCCTAAACTGTTGCTTATGTTTTTATTTTCATAATATAATTTTTATGTCATATATTATATGTGTATATTTATGTGTGTGTAGATATACAACTATTTATGCATGTGTGTGCATATGTGTGTATATACATATACCTATACGTGTGTGTGTGCATATGAATATGCAGGGGGTGCCAAAATCTATAAAAATTTTAAGTATGATGTTTATTCAAAAGATGGCATTAATCAAATTAATACTAGTGCCACTATGCAACAGGGAGAACAGTCAAAGAAAATGGTAGAAACATAGTTGAACAAACGTTATGCTACACATTGCTACCGTTATTTCATTCAACTTTGAAAAGTAGTACATAGATAGCATCTCTTAAAATGCATACAGATTTTTGACACCAACATAGATATAGATATAAGACCATACCCTTTGGACCTTGTACATTATCTTTAAGACAATGTCAAGGCAGATTCTACATCTTTTCCTCTAACCTGCACTGAGTATACATGAAGCTGCAAGGTCTAAAGTTGGACTTCTTTAGAACTTGAAGAGACATCAGAATGTGCACACTTGTCTCCCATAATTAAGCCCATGCTCTAAATTTAAAAGAAAAAATCCAAGTGATGGCATTGTTCTAAATATTGGCATTGTCGTATCTTTTGTGGAAAGTTCATATCATTTTACTGTCATGAACTTGAATATCAATAATCCATCATCACTATCACAATCCTTATTGTCTAACATTAAGGCTGCTCAAGATGCAAAAAGTCCATCATTTTCCACACTGCTATATAATTTAATTTTATATCATAGGCATCATTTTACATACCAGAAGCAACTAAATAAATATATGGTAATCATTCCTTACGCTATGATTTTCTTATTTAGGAGCATGACTTGCTGCAAAATTTGCATAACCATTAACTGAAAGTACAGGAAGATTTAGACTATCTAAATGAAATCTTTCTCACTTCTCCTATCAAAGTATTTTGGATAAACCAGCAGGACATCTTCTGCTCATATAATTTTAGAAACTTATAAAATAACCTGTTTGTGCACACATGGTGGGAGTTCTAAATGAAGCTCTGCTATTTTTTATAAACTGTGATTCTACAACTTTTGCAAAATTTTTATGACATGGTGAGTTAAAAAGAAATAGCATATTGTTGTGTCCAGGAAATATACCACTAAATTAAGGTGTAATATTGTGTTACTATGATATTTTCAAATACATTATTATTAGCAGGCTACCTTTATAGAGAAACAGATAAATTGAGATCAGTTACCAAAAAAGCACTATGATCTGTTCCCCAATTAATTTTTGTAAGTCACCCCCATTTGGATGAAAGAGCAGAAACATTTTCTTTGCTTTAGTGCTATTGATCATGTCTTCCCAGGACGCTTCACCATTGCCTGCTCTGCCTGGACCTGCACAAAGTGATCTGGGGAGAGATCCCTCTTTGTTAAAAATCGGCAGGTTAATCCCTTCAGGGTGACAGAGTGCAGAATCTAAATCTGGACAGGACCCAGCGACATCCTTCTTGTATTTCTCCTACTTCTCTCTAGATAATTTTGCTACAGACTATAAAACACCCTATTGATTGAAATCTGAAGGTTGTAAAGGTAATTTATGAGCTATATTTGATTAAATGTGTGACTGCTGCAAGGTACATAGACATTTCTTCCTGTTGGTGGAAACCCTGTGCAAATCACTTAAACCTAATCCCGCAGAATGGCAACACCTCCTTTAAAAAATTGAATCCAAATTGCAAGCAATAGGAAACTAGTTGAGTCAATCAATATAAGTAACAGTCATAACATTAAAGGGTTTTAGGTGGATAATTACTGTTTTTTATTATTGCACATTAATTATTGATCTATATTCTTCACCTGCTCAAATATGTGCCATTTGGCATTTTAACAACTTGGATAAGAGAAGCAATTGAAATAGGTGATCGCTAAAATTACTTCCAAACACCAAGGTGATATGAAAGATCCAGCATTACGAAAGATCCAGCATTATGAAAGATCCAGCATGATAACAAAAATAGTGCACTCAAATAATGCAGGTATTTTCATGTCCAACAGAGCTGACTGAACCTCAGGGATGGAGGAGGAAGCAACATCCTATTTGATAGAAGCTCCATTATGAAGGTTTAATATTCGTTAGCCAGCCGGGCTCACTGGCTCAGCCTGTAATCTCGCACTTTGGGAGGCTGAGGTGAGTGGATTGCCTTAGCCCGCAGGTTCGAAACCCATCTGGGCAACTTGGAGAGACCTCATGTCTACAATAAATCAAAAATCAGCTGGGCATGGTAGCGCGTGGCTGTAGTTTCAGCTACATGGAAGACTGAGTCGGAAGGATCACCAGAGCCCAGCAGGTAGAGGCTACTGTAGCCGGGAGGGGCCACTGCACTCCAGGCTAGATGACAGAGTGAGACTCCAACTCAAAAAAAACAAAATTGTTAGCCACTATCTTTTCTTATTTTCAGAATGTAGGCACAGTTAAATATCATGAAAGCAATTTTACTACATAAACAATGTTTTCATTCTTCTAAAATCCCTACACCTCAAATAATCAAATGTAATATATAGGATAGGCACTCAAATAGCTAACTTAATTGAGGTCCTAAAAATTCCTTAAAGAAAGTTCATGTATTTTGACCTGATGGAGCCATATTAATGAGAATCATCTATAAAGCATTAAACGACCCATAAAATTGTCAGAATTCAAGCTCCTGCCAATACATTTGAGAGCCCCAGAAAACTACTTGATAAAACTAGAAACTCATCATGAAAAGTATGAAGTATAATTCAAAGTTGAGGAAATACTCTATGCTTTGACTTAGAAATTAAATAATAGTCTAAATTGTGAAGTAAACATTTTCCAAATTCTAAACCACCTGCATGTTTAGAAATTGTACCAAAGAAAGTAAATATGAATTCAGCCATTAATATAACTGCCTACAAATAACTCACTAAACTCATTCATCATTTTTAACTAGGAATGTGTACAAACTTTATCCTAGATTTATTATATTTCATTAAGTTTCATTTGTTTCATTTACGTCAGAGGGCAAAAGATGAACAAAAATGCCTGATGGCAAAAAATCAAAGATCAAAATCAATATATCCAGCCAGGCTCGGTAGCTCAACCTGTAATCCCGCGCCTTTGGGAGGCTGAGGTGAGTGGATTGCCTGAGCCCGCGGGTTCAAGACCCACCTGGGCAGCGAGACCTCATCTCTACAATAAATCAAAAAATCATCCCAGCGTGGTAGCGCACGCGTGTAATTCCGGCTACTCGGAAGGCTGAGGCAGAAGGATCGCCAGAGCCCAGCAGGTCGAGGCTGTGGTGGCCGGGAGCGGCCACTGCACTCCAGTCTGGGCAACAGAGTGAGACTCCAACTCAAAAAAAAAAAAAATCAATATATCCAATACTTCAGAGGGTTTCAGTGTGGAAAATATTGCTAATCTATGTAGTAAAATTACTTTGTCTGCTTAAATATAGCCAGTTAACCTCAAAATAACAATAAGGCAGAGAATTAGAACCAAATAACCTCAAAATAACAATAAGGCAGAGGATTGGGGCCAAGAATTTGCTTTTAAATTCATTCAACAAAGATTCATTTATTCAACAAATCAACATGTAATGTGCTTTAATTATTTTTCTGAATTGAGGTCCTGCAAAAGCCTGATGTCTGTGACTCTTGGCCTAACTGCAGCATACTAATGGAAATCATTATAAGACATTAAAACAACTGTAAATTTGACCAAGTTCAAATGTCCTGTTGATATATGTAAAAACCTTGTCATCAACTTAAAACCAATATGCCAAGGCATGGTGGACAATATCAACATGGTGCCTTCTTTTTTTTATTTATTTAATTTTTTTTTTGAGTCACAGTCTCACTCTGTCACTCAGGCTGGAGTGCAGTGGTACTTTCATCACAGCCTCAACCTGCTGGGCTCAGATGATCCTTCTGCTTCAGCCTTCCAAGTAGTTGGAACTACAGACTCACCACCAAGCTTGGCTAATTTTTTAAAAATTATTTATTGTAGAGACAAGGTCTCACCAGGTTGCCCAGGCTGGTCTTGAACTCCTAGATTCAGGCAATCCTATTGCCTCAGCCTCCCGAAGTGCTGGGATTACAGGCTTGGGCCACCATGCCTGGTCTCTGGTGCCTGTTCTTACAAGCTTTTCGTCAAAGAAGGGATTGCTTTTTAGTAATAACATGAGCAACCATAAACTCATCATATGTTTAAATTATATTAAATAAATATATATACATATGGTGTACTTCAGCATTTTATTAATTAAAGTAAGGTTCTTTTTGAACAAATATAATAGTCAGAGAGATGTCAAGGGTCAAATTCCAGATACAACTTGTGTAATTTTTTTTCAAGAAAATACTCATGATCAGATAAAGAGATTTTAAGCTGTAGCAAAGCTAAAAAAGTATATTTTTTATTGCTATAGCCCTATCTTTAAAAAAGTTAAAATAACCAACTATGTGCTGGGATAAATTAGAATTAGATATTTCCCTTTTGCAGTTAAGAGGTGAAGACAAGACAGTGATTATTTTCTGGGATGATAGGGAAATCTTCATTCCAATCATATCACCTGAGAATCTGCCTGCAGATACATCAAGATCACCACTTAGAAGCTTACTTTACTTATTTTCTGATGCTTCAAAAGATTGTTTGTGAATCAACACCTGGGAAGAACACATTTTTCCAAACTGGAAAACAAAATCAACCCCACGATCTCAAAACCTCCTTCAATACCTTTAGAACTAACAATATGTCTTCTTCCTCATGTGACCTGCATCTTATAAATTTGCTTAGGATTCCTTCTTGAGATAGTCTTTCAAGTCTTTCTCTACCCTAGCTTCTCAGTCTTTAGCAGTTTCCTTTTCCTTGAAAGTTCAAATGAGTTCCAAGGTAGAGACTTACATATCAATTGAGATTTCCCAAATCTTACTGCATATTCATTTTCTAAAGTGACAGATTTAATGGAGGGAATAAATAAATAAATAAGCATATAGATAGATAGATCTCTTTACAAAAAGGTTGACCTTAAGTCATTCAGGGAAAAATAATTTTGTTGCATAATTATTAAGCAATATTTACTCCTATGTCATTCTTCACACAATAGTTGAACAGCTATCCTTTCTTTTTTTCTAGAAACATCTTAATAAAATTCAAATCAGTAAATTGTGCCAAAGTGTGTGCTATCAGATAGTTACATATTATGCTAAAAGTAAGAGATGGGCATATCTACAGTAATAAATTAATAATAAAATAACTTAATGTGTAGATTAGAGTTATTTTATTTCTTTTGCAAGTGAGAATACGTCAGAATATTGGAAAGAGTACTCTGTATATTTTAGTTTGGATTTGCTTTCAAAACATGTTTGGGATGTTTTTAAATGACAGAAGTATTAAAAAATAAATAAGGGGCACCAAAAAAAGCTAACCTGAATGAAGCAATTGGAATAAGAGCTAATAATTTTTGTAACTTTGAAAGATCAGAAGAAAAAAATAATGTTATTATAAGTTATTATATAATATTATCCCCTTATTTTTGTTTTAAGCTTATAGGATTTGTTCTTTCTGTTAGAGTTCTTTTTGTAGACTAATAGGCTTTTTTTTTCTGTTAGAACTATTTTTTCTCTCCCATCTAAATCCTTTTCTTGCTAACTCTTGCATACTCCCCCAAGTCTGAAACTCATGTAACAGCATGACTGGTGGTACAATAAGGGCTCCTGATCTCTTTATCTGTTTCAGAGCAGGAACACTACCTAAATCAGAAGGGTACTCAGCAAACATTTCAGAATGAATGAATACATGAAATCACATTATTTTTAAGCAGTAAACTATGACGACTGAGCATACCATAAGATTAAAGCTATAGTGAATAATAAAAACAATTGATTTATGCTACTGAGAATTTAACAGCATAACTGACCATTATTGTGATTCATAATCACAGATGGCAAAGTGCTTGTGTAAACTAATATATGCTATTAGTACTCTAGTACAGCCTTGCCTCAACTTCCATGGATTAACTGGGAGAAAAGAAGGGGGAAAGAAAGAATGAAGAGTAATGTAGTTTTGCAGCCTTTGATACTCTCCTCCCTCTGAATTGGGTTGAGAAGAATTCAGGTTCTAATTCCCAACCCCAAACCAGTGTTCATTTGTCAACAAAGGATTTCACTTTTGCTATATGAGTTTTAAGAAGGGGACAATGCCAGCACTTGTTCCAGATTTCTTCTGTCTAAGGGAAAACAGATGCCATATTCAAGTGATCCTAGAACTCCCCGATGATCACTGACAGAGGAACAGAGAGGGCTGAAGACTCGTAAGACATCCTGAGTTATAAAATCACACATTCTCCCTGGCTGAGCTGAAGATATGGAAATACAGTGAAAAGAAAAAGAAATCGGCTTTGTGTTCATAGAGCTTACAGTCTAGTGAGAGTGACAGAAATTAATCAAGTAACCACAGAAATAATTTTACAAATGCCATTGTAGTACATTTTGCAAATGATAGGTTTGTGTGCCCTGGCTATGAGGGAATATGAATTCCAGGGAATCTCAAAGTCATGTTCTCTCCTGCCTGGTTCCTAATGTACCCTTTTAAGCAGGTGGAAGGGTCTAAGGTTGACAAAAGCACACTTCCTTTCTCTTCTCTACGGGACTGGAATCTACATGCGGGTAGAGCAACAAGGGCTAGGATTAAAGGAATTTCTCCCCACAAACTATCCGATCAACACCTGTAAATTCCCATAAACCAAAATATACTGGGTTTAACAAACAAGCAACATTTTAAAATAAAAACAAAAAAGAGAAATGTAATATTCACATAAATATACATTAAAAACACTCTTAATGGGCATGGATCTAGAAATTCCAGTAAATGGAGAAATAATCGAATGTCAATATCTTACAATTGCCAGCTTTCCACCTATATGCAAAGATTATCTGAGTCCCATCTTATTAGTTATAAATATCAGATCTCACACAGATCTTTATAAAATTCTGCTTTAAAATCATTTGATAATAAAAAAATTCTTAAAATAATTATCCATTTTGGGCCTGCTGCAGTGGCTCACATTTATAATCTCAGCCCTTTTGGAGGTCAATGCACAAGAAACACTTGAGACCTGCCTGGGAAACATAGCAAGAATCCATATCTACAAAATAAAAGGGTAAAATAATTATTCATTTTGTGATCAACTAGATACCATGGATAATATTCGCTTTCAGTTGTTTTCATTGTATTGGTGTTTGCTGGTATTCAAAATTGCAGGTGTCTGTTACTGTCTTTCAATGTGAACATAAAATATACTTTCTGTAGGCCTTCAAAAACTATTTTCCAAGATAAATAATTATGTCTTGAAAATTGCCTTGCATTTTCAATGACTTTGAAGTGGAATTATATAAAGACCTATGTGGAGTCTGTTTTTTTATGCTAATAAGAAAGAACTCAAATGATCTTTGCATATAGGTAGAGATCTGGTAGTTGTAAGATATTGACATCATTCGATGATTTCTCCATTTACTGTAATTTCATAGTAATTGCATTCATGCAGTTATTAAGGTATCACCGCCAAGATATACCACTTGTATTTTCTTGTGGTAGATCTTAATTTATCAACTCCCTGACAGCAGTAGCCTACTGATTAGAAACAAATGTTCAGCGCTCACGGGTTTGATGTGCCCTAAATGCTTGTTCTTAGTTATCAATAGAACTTCTTGATGAGATGTGATTGATTAAATAGATTGTTATTATTTACGTATCTTCACAGATGGTCTGTCATGTTTCCCAGCAGTATACAAGTGTACCCTATAAAAACGTTGTTTCTCTATATCTTCTAATGAGAAATTTTAAAAATGCTTTTACTGCATTTTTGACAATTTTTATGTGAAGTATAAGGGTTGAATATTGATTTAAAATTGATATTTTGAGTCACATGTTTAATGCCAGCTCATTAAGGCAACTGTACATTTAGCAATGAGTCTCTTTTAAAGAAATCTTTAAAAAGAAGTGAATGAAGCCATGCATAATGATATTCCCTGAGGCCTTCACAGTTTTATTTATTTAGTCTCCGAGACACCTAGGCTATAAATTAGCATGTGTCCTTCTTGGCAATGGAACAGTAGTCCTGGCATCATTCACATAAGCATGTCGGTGTAGTTCCCAAAGGAGTCTATTACTAAAATCTGGAAGTGGACCCCAAGAGAAAACAGTACTAAGAATTCTTTTATCAACTGGTATATAGGCTGGATATTTGGCTGGTGCACACACCTCCTTGTCAAAAGTGTGTTAAATCAAATAGCTGCACATATCCTGTTTTTTATTCTTAAACATCCCATGGTCAAAGATATATTAAAGCAAAAACTGCCTGCATTGAAAAGATAAAAATGTTAAGTTTAGATTTAAACAAGTTCAATGAATACAGCAGAGGGTTCAAAATTTAAACAGATAGTGCCATATTTTTTTAAGAAGGCTAGTTTTAGCTGTTTCTCTAATAAACAATTATCATGCTATAGAGGATGCTAGATTCATATACAAAGGCTAAATAGCAAATGCATTTAGCCTCCATGTCCCCAGAAATGCTTTAACTTGTTAAATATTAAAATCAATTTGGTGTTCAATAAGAAGTCGATCTAATTTCTTTAGAAAAATGATACACCCGTTTTCATTAAAATGAATAATGTAACTTGGACATAACATGCCATTGAATCCAGTGGTCCAATTTTTCAGAAAAAATAATACCATATGTGCTACACTTATCTAATAAATGTGCTTATGAATGTCTGAGGTGCGACTCAATTTGAAATGATTGTTCCCATAACCCCAAAAGTCATTGTAAAATAAGAGCATAAATCTATTTTTAAAATGGCTTTCTTTACCACAGGTTGTAATTGTTGAGTAGACAAGAATTGGTAAAATCTCTCAAGTTATTTTTCACCTACACAAAAATCAGACAAGAGGTGTGTGGACCCCTGGGCTTGAGCCTGGTTCTGCTATTTCACAGTTCTGGGGCCTCAGTTGGTAGCTCAGTTTTATCATTGGTAAAAAAAAGATAATAGTTCCTACTTCATATATTTTTTACAGAATTAAATCACTTAATACCAAAAAATGTTATTATTCTGAACAAAAGAAAACCTTTAACAACAATCTAGCATTAAGCCTGGTTTTTAGGCCTTCAATTCTTTGACCAGGCATATCTCTAACGGACTCTTATTTCTTGCTACACCAACTTTTCCTGGGGCTATGTATATCCTGTGATACAGGCAGAAGAGCCACAGAGTGAAAAGAAATTCATCAAGTGGAAAAAAAATGTAGCAGACTTGGTATTTGGTGAATAGTTAATATACAATTGACCTCGGTATCCATGGGTTCCATATCTGTGCAAATTGAAGATATTCCAAAAAAATTATGTACTGAATATGCACAGACTTTTTTCTTATCATTACTAATAATACAGTAGAACAACTACTTGCCTAACATTCGCATTGTATTAGGTATTATTAGTAATCCAGAAATAATTTAATATATATGGGAGGATATGTATAGGTTGGATGCAAATACTAAGCCATTTCATATCCGGGACTTGAGAATCAGGAATTTGGGGATCTATGGGGATCTTGGGACTAATCTCCCATGAAAATTGAGAAACTACTGTATATACCACATTTTTATTATAGTTAAATTCATCAAGTCGAAGACACAAAGAAGATAAGTTTTTGCTCATTGATTTGTCCATCACACCTGCCCTTTGCTTACACATAGTAAATGTTCACTAAATGTTTGTTGAATACATGAAATGAAAGACTGAATTAAGAATGAAATTATGTAGCCGGGTTCAGTGGCTCAGCCTGTAATCCCACACCTTTGGGAGGCTGAGGTGAGTGGATTGCCTGAGCCCGCGGGTTCAAGACCCGCCTGGGCAGTGAGACCTCATCTCTACAATAAATCAAAAAATCAGACGGGCGTGGTAGCGCATGGCTGTAATTCCGGCTACTCGTAAGGTTGAGGCGGAAGGATTGCTAGAGCCCAGCAGGTCGGGGCTGCGGTGGCCGGGAGCGGCCACTGCACTGCAGTCTGGGCGACCGAGTGAGACTCCAACTCAAAAAAAAAAAAAAAAAAAGAATGAAATTATGCTATGCTCATGCCGTCCCTTCTTCAAGTACCGTAGTGCAAAAAGTAGCAGAAGTCAGAGTAATTTTATTTGTGATTAGCATGTGGGTGTTAAGAACCTTTAAAAAACTATCATTATTCCAGTTTCCTAGATGACCTAAATAAATGAGTAATAAAGTAGGGGGTGAAGAAGTGAGTAAATCAATAGGAAGAGTATTAATTGGGGGACTTGACAATTGTTCAGATGTAAGGTAATGAAGGGTGACACAGTGACAGAAAAATGTTCAGGAAGAGAGAGATTCTCTTGTTCATGTTGATTTTATTGAGGAGAGAGACAGTCACCCCATCAACTCAGTGTGAATTCTCCAAGTCTCCACTATAGATATTTAGTTAGCTACTTGACCTATGTTTCTGAACAACTTATTTTTCTTCTTAGGGCTTTTCCTCAACAAGATATATTTGCTTAATCAAAAATATCTCTTGTACATTAAAAAATGAAATTTAAGTTACAGCCCATCATCAATCTATTAATTAATGCAGCAAAAACGTATTGAGTCCCTGCACCTTTGACTCTAATAGAGTTTGAAACATTCCAGTGAACAAAGAGGACAAAAATACTCGAATCATGGAGTGTGCAACCTAGTGGGAGAGAAAGTATAAGTTTGTTAAATATGATGTTAAAAGCTGATAGGCACCTGTAATCCCAGCACTTTGGGAGACTGAAGCAGGAAGACTAAGGCCAGAAGTTCAAGACCAACCTGGGCAATATAGCGAGATCCCCGCCTCTTTCAATCAATCAGTCAATCAGTCAATATAAAAGATGGTAAGTGCTGTGCAGAAATATAAGGCAAAATCTGAAGAATCGGAACTGCTCAGGCAGGGAAAGGAAAGGTGATAGTTACTTTAACAGAACTATCAGGACAGGCTATACCGAGAAAGTAACACGTAGGCTACAGGTTGAAGTAGGTGAAAGAACACATCACGACAGAATCTGGGCAAAGCCATTCGATGTGTGAGGAAACGATATATTGGAAAATCTACATTGAGATGTCAGTTCTCATCATCAGCTTTAAATTTGATTAAAATGGGTTATCTGCGAAGAATAAGCATGAAGTCTTTAATTACTCCCTTTTCACCTGTAGTAACAACTACAATAAATATTTATCTTTTATAAAATTAAGGCCTTAAATAAGCTTGTGGAGTAGACATTATTTCCATTTTACAGATTAAAAATGAGTCACTAAGGTTAAACAAAAGGCACAAAAACTTGTGAGAATTCACAAAAGTAATTTATTAAATTAGCTACTACATCACCTGAGACTTAGAGAAATATATTGGAAATATATATATATATATATATATATATATACACACACACACACACACACACACATCATATATATATACACACACTCACATATATACACACACACATTCATGTATATAAATGTATGTATACATATACACACACACTCACAAATATATAAATATCTGCGTCTACATCATCACCCCCAGAGGCAGGTGAAGGGTTCTTTGGGTTTCTACAGATTTTCCACTGTCACTTTGCTTTGTCCTATAGAGAAAAGAATATGGCAAGAGAGGGATTCACCTTACACAAAATTTTAAAAGGCACCAAAAAATTCAGTAATTAAGATAAATAATATTTTAATGCAGTACAGTATTTTTAAAATACAATACAATACAAAAATTCATGATGATAAGCTATCAAAATTGTAAGTAAAGATCAGACCCTACACTTATACAACCAGACTTGTCTCACTCTAAACTTAGAACTGTCTGACATTTCAGTTCTTTCTTTTTCCATACAGCAAAGAGATAGCTGATCAAGTTTACTTGATACCCTTCCTAGGGGTGTATTTGCAGGTGCCAAAAGGAATTTCTAACTGCATATTATCAGACCAAAATTTTGGAACTCAGCCTTTCTAGCAACCCCTTAAATTACCCCATGCATGTGCATCCCAACTTTGCTTGAAAGCAGAGTTGTACAATTCACAGCTGCAAAGATATAGAATCAAGGTAAATGCACATCAATCCATGATTGGATAAAGAAAATTTGGTACATATTTATACACTATGGAATACTACAAAGCCATAAAAAAGAATAAAATCATGTGTTTTTTCAGCAACTTGCATGGGACTGGAGGCCATCATCCTGAGTAAAGTAACTCAGGAACAGAAAGCCAAATACCACATGTTCTCACCTAGAGTAGGAGTTAAGCTAAGGGTCTGCAAATGCATATACAGGGTATAATGGACATGAGAGACTTACAATTCCTTCCGGGTGTTGAACATTTAACTGTTGGGCACAGTGTGCGCTAACTATTTAGGTGATGGTTATACTAAAAGCCTAGACTTCACCACTGTATAGTTTATCCATAGAACCAAAAACCACTTATACCCCCAACATGGCTGAAATTAACGAATTGATTAACTAATTAACTAATTAATTAATTAGAGTTGGGTTTGCAAAGCTTATACTGAAAATCAGGGACCTATTTCACAAACGTACCCATGGCTACAGAGGAACTGCTCCCTCTTCATCAGGCATGTTAAAACAAAAAAACTTTAATCCTTTTAGGTGTTGTTGATAAATTACTTCTCTGTCAGTTTTTCTAATAAGCTATTGCTTCAAATTGTGTATTAGATACAGCATAGCATTAAATTCAGTGGGTGTGTAGTCATCATTCTCTCCAAAGATCTCCCTCGACAAAATCGTAGAGTAGGTGAAGTTCATCCTTGACAGACTGCCTCCCTCCATAAAGCATGCAGATGTCCATCATCCTCATCGACTACCCAAATGCCCTGCTGCCCTGCCCATCAGCCCCTGTCATTCCTCTGGGAAGCACACCAAACTTTTGCCTATTTCTCATTATGGAAATATGCCTGCTAGTTTTACAATCCCACCGGACTGCAAATTAGGTAGCTGTGATTGGAAAACACAATTATTTGCCTAGATCAATGTCCAGAAGAGTTTTTCCTAAAGTAAGTCCTGAGGTATGATATCCAATATATTTTAATTTGCTTTTATGACCAAAATATTATTTCAGCAGAGGCTAGAGCACACACACGCACACACACACACACACACACACACATCACACACACATACATACACATACATCACAACATACCTCTACAGGAGGCACAGAATTCTTTAATGGTATTCCAAAAATTAATACTATGATAGTAAGAAAATATACTGAATTTTTAAAATTGTTGTTTTGAAGTAATGGGATAAGTAAGGTGTCTTTTTCTGTTCTTTTATAAAGCACATATCATGTTTAGTGTTACAATATTTTATTCACATAAACAAAGCATAGAAGATAATGAATATCAAGTAGCCACCCTCCGCTTTATCAAATCTCCACATTTTGCCATATTTGCTTTAAAATGTATGTTAAATATAAAAGACAAAGTTGAAGTCACTTGTAAAGCAATTTTCAAATTATCTTTCCTGGGGGTTGTAACTATTATCATCCAGTCTAATGTTTATTGTTACTTGCAAGTTGTTATACTATTTCAACAAATATATATCTCAAAACAATATTGCTTTGGAAACGTTCAAACATTGTATAAATCCTATAATACTGTATCTATCTTTTGGATAACTTGCAGGTTTTTTATTATTTGTACAAATTTAACAAATACAAGTACAGTCTTTTTACGTGGCTATGTTGTATAGTGATGAAGTCTTGACTTTTAGTGAAACCATCGCCTGAATAATGTGCATCATACCCATTAAGTAATTTTTAATTTCTCACTCCTCTCCCCAACTGGTTTCCAGTGTCTATTATTCCACTCCCTATGTCCATGTGTACAGATTATTTAGCTCTAGCTTATAAGTGAAAATGTGGGGAATTTGATTTTCTGTTTCTGAGTTGTTTCACTTAAGATAACAGACTCTAATTTCATCCATATTGCTGCAAAAGACATGCCTTTATTCCTTTAATAGTGAATAGTATTCCATTTTGTGTATATATGTGTGTGTGTGTCCATTTTTACTTATCCAATCAACTGTTGATGGACACTTAAGTTGCTTTTATATCTTTGTTATTGTAAATACTGCTTCAGTAAACATATGAATGCAGATATTGATTTTTGACATAATGATTTTTTTTCCTTTAGGTAGATACCCATTAGTGGGATTGCTGAATTAAATGGTACTTCTATTTTTAGTTACTTGATAAATCTCCATACTATTTCCCACAGAGGTTGTGCTAATTACTAGTGCCACCAACAGTGTAAAAGCATTCTCCTTTCTCAACAGCCTCTCCAAATGTTATTAATATTCATTATGACTGGTGTAAGATGATAGCTCGTTGTGGTTTTAATTTGTATTTCTCTGGTTAGAGATGTTGAGTATTTTTCTTAAGATTATTTGTATGTCTTCTTTTGAAAAATATTTATACATGTTCTTTGCCCACTTTTTAAGGTGATTCCTGGTGGAGTTTTTTTGGTGTGCATTGTCTGAGTTTCTTATTAACTTTGACATTTGGCGTGGTGGCTCATGCCTATAATCCCAGCATTTGGGAAGGCTGAGGCAAGAGGATTGCTTGAGGCAAGAAGTTTGAGATGAACCTAGGCAACATAACGAGACCTCATCTCTACCAACAACAACAACAAAAAAAATTAGTTGGGTGTGGTGGTACATGCCTATAGTCCCAGCTGCTCTGAAGGTTGAGGCAGAAGGATCGCCAGAGTCCAGGATACTGAGGCTGCGGTGAGCCATGATCATACCACTGCACTGCAGCCTGGGCAACAGAGTGAGACTCTAACTCAAAAAAGAAAAAAAAAGTCTGTTATTAGTCTTCAGTCAGATGTACAGTATGCAAATATTTACTTCCATTTCTGCAGGTTGTCTATTCACTTCATTGAATATTTATTTTGCTGTGTAACTTTTTAGTTTAAGTCCCATTTGTCTATTTTTTGTTTTTGTTGCTTTTACGGTCTTAGTTATGAATTATTTGCCTAGATCAATGTCCAGAAGAGTTTTTCCTAGGTTTTCTTCTAGTATTTTTATAGTTTCAGTTCTCACATTTATGTCTTTAATACACCTTGAGTTGATTTTTGTATATGATGAAAGACAGTGTTCAAGTTTTATTCTTTTTCAGCACCATTTATTGGAAAAGTACCCTCTTTCCAGTGTATGCTTTTGGCAACTTTGTCAGAGATTGGTTTTCTATAGACAAGTGGTTCTATTTCTTGATTCTATAGTCTGTTCTATTGATCTATGTGTCTATATTTATACTAGCACCATGCTGTTTTGGTTATTATAGCATGCAGTGTAATTTGAGATCAAGTAATGTGATGCCTCCAGCTTTGTTATTTTTGCTTAGGATTGTTTTGGCTATTTGGACTCTTTTTTAATTCCATATAAATTTTAAGATTTTTTTTAATTCCGTAAAATGATGCTGGTATTCTGATAGGGATTTTACTGAATCTATAGATTACTTTTGGGCAGTATGATCATTTTAACAATGTTGATTCTTCTGACCCATGATCATGGGATGTTTCTCCATTTGTTTCTATCTACAATTTATTTCATCATTGTCTTGTAGTTTTCACTTCTATGGTTAAATATATTTCTATGTATGTTTTTGGCTACTGTAAATGGAATTGCCTTTTGATTTGGTTCTCACCTTGATCATTATTGGATATAGGAATTCTACTGATTTTGTACTCTTATTTTGTGTCTAAAGTCATACCAAACTGAGTATGACTAATCTCATCTGATCTGGAAGGACAACTTGCTTCTTTTAGGTCAGCTATCTTTTTACTTATCCATTGGAGTCTTGTTCCTTCGTTTAATGTATTTATATATTATTTTCTATTGTCGATTTGTTCTTTTACAAGTAATGTTGCAAAAACCAGTTTTGTAAGTATCTCCTTGGGTAAAGATTTCCCAACATCGACAGCAAAAGTAAAATTGCCGGGTCAAAGTAAAAGAGAATGTCTGACGATACATCATTTCAAACTGCTCCTCACAGTAGTTTGTACTGTCTCCTGAGGAAGGATGACAGTTCTGTAGTCTCCACATCATCACCAGCACTTGATAGTGTCTAATATTTTTGTCTATTTTTAAAATATGGAAATGTACTTCATCGTTGTTTTATCTTTCTCCAGTAAATTGTAAAGGTGAAAATGTATTCATTTATGAATTATTCATTTGGATTTCCTCCTCTGTTAATTACCTGTTCTCCATTTTGTAATGACAAAAATAGTTTACTCCACTGAAAACAGCAAATCTGTTTTTAGGTAATAATAAAATTAATGAGGAAAATGTTACTGGGTTGGGGGACTTTCATATTCCTTAAATATGTGTAGTGTTGCTTTCTTTGTCTGCCTTAAAGCCTAATTCTAATTGTCCCAATCATTGTTCATTGTGGTTGAAAAAATATGATTAGGTTTATAAACACAAGTGCCAACCCCTCGAGATTAAGTTCCCTTATTTATTATTTCTTTTGCTTGACTATGGACACTCAGTGACTCAGTGTCCTTATCTTAAAATGAGATAACTACAAGAACTACAATCCCTAATATCCAAATAGAATAGGATTGTTGGGAGTGTATAATGATTACTAGTAATAGATGCAGTGGTACCTAGTATGTGGTGATTACCTTTATTATCATTATCAGGTGTTACACATATACAGAATATTATAAATCACACATTCTAAGCACACTGAAATGCAAGATAAGGCTTCAGTAATCACATTTTAGTTTATGTAATGCGCTTCTTCTTACATAGCATGTAATTACTTTTAAACCATTATTTTTTCCCCATCCTCATAGACTTTTATTGTCTACCTTTATTTTGTTGAGCCATTTTCATTCTCTATTTTAGGGAAATTTTCTCTCTACTTATATGTATAGTCTTGTAAGCCTTAATGAATGCCATAAAAATGATTTGAAACTTTTCAGCAAAAGATATTGTGAAAATCTCATTGGTTTTCTTTTTTGGGTAACTCAAAAAGGTGACTCTCTAAATGCAAAATCATAGCCTTTTCCAAAATTTTAACATGAAATGACAATCTTAGAATATGGTTATAATGGGAAATGTTATTTGATTGCAGTGATACAAAATAATATCCTTGACCCCAGTTCTAAAACCTGGGCTAAATGCTTCAAAACAAGAGACATCCCTTGTAATTGACTGTGAAGCTCCCTAAGATACTAAAAATTGAAGGATCAGGATAGAAAATTGTAGGAGCAGCAAGGTATATTTGGTTCCTAAGCGTACTAAAATCTAATCACAATGCTGAAAACAAGATAGATGCAACCACATTTTAAAATAGTCTCTGATATTTCTTCTCTATGACTTGTTCATAGCTCATGAGTCTCTATTATCCATCAAGAAAAAAATACCAAGAATTATAAAAACAGTGAACATTCGTGTTTGTCATTACATTTTTTCTTCTGCATAATTTAAACATTATATTTAGGCACTATTATTTTTCATCATTTGCCCCACATAACTTCCTGTTCTCTTTCCAGGCCTCTTACTTCCCATACTTTAAAGTTGCATTTGTATCTTAAGGAAAAGACTTCTTTTTCATTTTTTATTCAAAAAGTTTCCTTGAATTTGTAGTAATCAAAGTAAAAGTAATTTTAGAATTGAAATATAAAACACTGTCTAAAACACTGAATGTGCCAGGCTCGGTGGCTCAGCCTGTAATCACGCGCCTTTGGGAGGCTGAGGTGAGTGGACTGCCTGAGCCCGCGGGTTCGAGACCCGCCTGGGCAGCGAGACCTCATCTCTACAATAAATCAAAAAAATCAGCCGGGCGTGGTAGCGCATGCCTGTAATTCTGGCTACTCGGAAGGCTGAGGCGGAAGGATCGCCGGAGCCCAGCAGGCGAGGCTGCGGTGGCCGGAAGCGGCCACTGCACTCCAGTCTGGGCAACCAAGTGAGACTCCAACTCAAAAAAAACAAAACAAAAACAAAACAAAAAAACACTGAATGTACAGAATGTGTAAATTGTACAACTAATAATTAATAATTCTAAAGCATTCCCCGTCCAGCTATAGGAGAGGCAGTGCTCAAAGAAAAAAACATAGAATCAGAAATGTCAGAAAACAACAGTCTTTTTAAATTTTATTTATAAATTTATTTTTAAACAATAAGTATTTTACTTGCTGCTATAAGAAATTTAAATAATGGATAATGTTAAAACTGCATTTTTTGTCTCTTTCCAGAGCCATATCTACATATTACTGTTTCAGTAGTTTTGCTTTTGTATTTTCAGGCTTGTTTTAATACACAAAAAGTATATAATTATATAAATATTTCAAAGTAATGATATAAAAACATATGTGCATGCTAATATATATATAAAATAGTGCTAAAAAAATTATACACATTTAGAGATGTTATCTATGTATTACGTTTCAAAATTGAATTAAATTACAGTTGTAATGTGTAGTATGACATTTATTCAACTGTGCTACCACCATTTTCTTTGTCCTATCACATGGAGACACTAGTATTTATCTGATTGATACCATCTTTTGAGCGAATGTCATGCTTAAAATGTGTATACATTTTTTTGGCACCATAAATATATATCCTCTGTAATTTATTTTCACTGGACTATATATTATGCATACTTTTAACATAAACATTATTCCTTTGAACTACCTCATTAATGTTGTTGTTATTATTAATTTTATTATTATTATTTTAAAGATGTGAGGTACAATTCAGGGTTAGGTATACAAATGTTCATTATGCAGGAACCCTTGTTGACGAGGTGTGCCCTTCCCTCCCCTGGCAGTTTCCCTCAACTGCCAATCCCACCCCAACTTCCCTAGAAGTTTCCCACTACTGCCAATCCCTTTCTTATAGTATTATGATGATTGTTCAAGGTCCGCTTATAAGTGAGAACATATGTACTCTGTTCTTTGTTTCTGTGATAGATCACCGAGTATGATAGACTCTAAATCCATCCAAGTGGCTTGAAGTTCATATGTTTGTCCTTCTTTTGTCTGCATAATATTCCATTGTGTATATGTACCATATTTTTTTAATCCATTCCAGCTTAGATGGGCAGCATGCTTGGTTCAATGTTTTTGCTATTGTGAGTAGAACTGCAACAAACATGTGTATGCAGTTATCTTTCCTGTAGAATGATTTACATTCCTCTGGGTATATTCCCAGTAGGAGGATTGCTGGGTCATATGGAAGGTCAATTTCTAGTTACCTCATTAATTTTAAATTCAGCAGAATATATTAATATATTATTGAACCATAATGTATTTATCCTTTCCCCACTTATAGATATTTGTATTTTCTCTGATTTTTCTTATTTTGAAGTATGAATATGATTGCAAAGTGTGATTACCAAAGCTTTGTAGACTTAAGTAAACATGTACGTATATCATGTGAAAAGATTTACTTGGTTATGAAATATAATCATTTTGAGTGCATATGGATTCTACCAAAGAAATTTCCAAATAATGTGCCAATGAACAATGACATTGTTCATATTTGAAGTAACCAAGTCTTTTCAAGGTTGTGCCAATCTTATTTTAAAATAATATTCTATTGTACTTAATTTGCATTTTCTTGACATCTAATGAGGTTAAGGATTTGGGATATGTTTAATGCTTATACATATACCTTTCTATATATTTTGGTATATATATTATAGTGTATGTTACATGTTTGTATTATATGTTTATATTATGTATATTGGTTCTTATTTACAATATTTTATCCATAGAAGTTTTTAAATTTTATATCCTCAAATTTGAAAATGAAAACTATTAATAAAATATTTGCCTTAGATATCCCATTCTCTAAAATATCTTCTGAATCTTCTGAAAATATATTGTAGTACATTTTGGAAAGAATATTTGAATATGTTAAAAATTTGAGTTCTAGTTCAACTGTTTCTAACAACAGTTGTGTGGTTTTTATGTTTTTGTTGTGTTTTTTTTGGCCACTTATCATTCATGTAGGGATATTCCAGCAATCTTGAGAATTTTGCAGGAAGTTGATTCAGCAACTTGTAATGGTCCCAATCTGCCACCTGCATTAAGACCTACAACTTTAAAATCTTATAAACAGATCAATACCCTTAACTGAGGCTTGCCTTTAGGGTCAGGAAACCCTAAATGCTTAAGAGTCATCCAGAGATCTTGTGAAACCACAGGTTATAATTCAGTAGATGTTGGGTGGGGCCTGAGATTGTACATTTCTTTTTTTTTTTTTGAGTTGGAGTCTCACTCTGTCACCCAGACGGGAGTGCAGTGGCCTCTCCCAGTCACCGCAACCTCGACCTGCTGGGCTCCAGCGATCCTTACACCTCAGCCTTCCAAGTAGCCGGAATTACAGGCATGTGCTACCACGCCCGGCTGATTTTTTGATTTATTGTAGAGATGAGGTCTCACTGCCCAGGCGGGTCTCAAACCCGCGGGCTCAGGTAATTCACTCACCTCAGCCTCCCAAAGGCACAGGATTATAGGCTGAGCCACTGAGCCCGACTGGAGATTGTACATTTCTAACAAATCTCCAAGAGATACTAAAACTGCAGCTAAGGACCACACTGAGTCTTGAGCCGTAGAGCCATTTTTTATGTGAGAGGAAATGCAAGAGAGTTCTAATTATGAAAACTACTATTACTAGTTATGGTGACTATAAAAAAAGTTCAAATTCATATGGCATTTCAAACTGACATAGCACTTTGACATTTGTTAATTCCTCTGATAGTCACAATAACCCCCACCCCATCCTGCGTGAAGATGGGGCATTAATTATTCACTGGGGAAATTGAAGGAGTGTTAACTTTCAAGTTCCATCTCACACAGTTAATACCAGGCAAAGTTATCTGTGAGGCTAACTCAGACATAGAGACAATGTAACACAGTGGCTAAGAGAAGAGGCTTTAAAGACAGAAAGATCTATCTTTGTATATTGTCTCCTTCACATTTTAATTGTAAGACATTGTGCAAGTTACTTAACCTCTCTATTTTAGTCCCCTCATTTATAAACTGGACATGCCTATTATATACACTTGTTAGGCTTAATAACCTCTAAAGTGCCTAGTATATATACTCTGATCACATATTAATCACTAGATAAATGGTAACTGCTGCTGTTTATTTGTTGTCAACCTTATTATTCCAGAAAACTCTGCTGAATTTTTGTAGCTACTTTGTATCCTAGCAAAATCTCAGTGCCCACCTATAGGGAATATCTAATCTCCCTGCAATGCCTGACCATTATGGGTTTCACATAAAAAATACGACAGGATTAGACCCTTGGAGTGAGCTGCTTTTCATTGCATCTCTCTTTAGCTGGATATGTAGGAGGACTTGCAGTGGAGCTGCCTATTGATGTGTTGTTATGTATATAAAGAATTTCTGCCTGCAGAGTTCTTGCTATGGCTCCTTTCACAAGCCCACAAATCCATACACGTTTCCTTCAAGTGTAGAATAGGAGTTATTTCTTGATGGTGGGATGCTAGTGAACCATCATACTTGGCTGGGTTTCAGATGGTGTTACCAGTTGTGGTTTTCTGTAAAAGTAAATGAGCAGTGCTACTAGAAGTTGAAAATGATATTTATGTCAGTGACAGATTAATGAGAAAAAGCAAAACAAAGGAAAATGCAGCACCATATTGATACTGTGTGGAGTATGACTTCTGAAAATGTCTCAGTAATTATTAGATACTTTTTTTGTCTTTTATGAATATTAACATTCAGGCTAGGCTGACACAATCTTTTTAAATGTCTAGACAAATAAAAATGTTCATTTTCTCCAGGGTTAGTTTTTCCATCAACTGTACAATAGTTTTCTTATTTAAAATTTATCCTATCTTTTTTTCTGCAACATTTCTCAGTTCTGTGATTGGAAAGTTCATAGCTCGAGGTATTTTTGACTTCCAATCATTTCTCATCTAACCTGGTCATTATAACATGAGTTGTAGTGCTATAATATTTTTCAGAGATTGTCAATATGAAAGAAAAATGAAATTATAGAACAAAAATAAATATATATGATAATTTTTAGAGTAAGAAATACAAGATTATGATTTTATAGGACAGTTCATGAGGTGAACAATTGGTCAATTCAGACATTCAGTTGTTATTTTGCTTGAATATCTGGTTGGTTCACTGTGAACAACTGAACTATTGGTGTATGAGATGGAATTTAGGCAACATTTCTCATCACTGGGAGCTGGGTTCTTAGATCAGGAAGCAGATAAAATGCCTATTCCTTTGCAGTGATAAAAAGTAATAAGGAATGTGTACCATATAACAAGAAAAAGAGAACCAGCAGGTGAGACTAAAGAAAAACAATATTTGCACACTTTCACTAACAATTTGTATTAGAAAACAAAGTTACAAAGAATGTCTAATGACATTGAACAAAACACACCAATAATATTTAATGTAAACATAGGATATTGAATTGTATTTGCAGTAATATGTCAATAATATAAAAACATATATGTAGAGAAATGAGATTAAATATATATACCAAATTTGACTATGAGATAATTTCCATTTCTTTCTGAGTATATTCTATATTTTGCAAAGTATTCATATAGTTTATAAGTGACTTTTATGCCAACTGTGTGATAAACTTTAAAAATAGGCTAGAAGCCGGAGACATTTTATATCTAAAAGCACATAGATGGCCTTGGCAGTCACCTTGGCCTGCTTTCAAATTGTGTCCTGCCACTCAGTCAGTTTAGTCTATAATATGCCGTGGAGTCCATTAACCTCGAAGTCTCATTGGCTTGACAAAAGTTTATTTTTCACACTATGGCTCTGAGGAAACTGTCCTCCACCTGGTGCTCAGCATTCCAGACGAATGTGCTCTCAGAGCTCCTCTGTGTGGACACCCCCTTCCACAATCCACACAGCAAGCACCAAGAGGGTAGAGCTGAGCATCAGCTCACAATGCATTGCCAGGATCAGTCACAAAACTGGTTAAGTATAGACCTCCTTGTTCTAAAAAGGAGAGACAGGTAAAGTCTCAGAAAACCTCAGTATTGGCTAACATAGACATTAGCTCTGGAGAGGTCACTGGAAAATGGACTTCCCTCAGATCTATTTAACCATGCAATAACCTCATTTGATAGTCACTGCAATAGTACCTGGCATGGAGTCAGGAGTTAGTAGATGTTCATCGTATTCTTCCTGGCCTCCTGTTGGAGCCAAGTATATAAACTTTGCTGTGGGTCATCTATTTTAGAGTGTTACTGTTTCCGGTGCCTTTGAGTTATCTAACACCACATGGGTAACTGCACTCATCTTTGACTGGGCTTACAACAAAATTTTTTCTGAATTGTATTGCACCTTCTAGTCCAGGATGTTCAATAGGTTTCTACGTATCAGTGATTTGTTCACAAAGCTCATTCTACTTTTTACAAGCTAAGTGCCAGGAACAATTCATCTCCCAGCAGCAGGAGCTAGAAAGAGAATAACTCGATGTTTGACCATCATGTTAGCTTCGTGTACTCCATCAACAGAGAACTGGCAATTTTGTCATACTGAATAGTGCCAAGTGTATATGATTCCTGGGCTTAGATGAGCTCCCTCACTGAGAAGTCACAGAATGTGATGGAAAGGGAATGATCTTTGGCATCAGGCAAGTGCACGTTCAGACCTTATCTCTGTCACCTATGTGCCATGCAATCTTAGACAACTGACCTAGCCTCACTGAAATTCAAGTTCTTCATCAGAAAAATGGAGATAAAATATCTACCAATAAGCAGATGCTTTTGATTTTCCTCATTGCATCTTAGGTTCACCTCTGATTTTGGTCTCCATTTTGACAAATAGCCTGGTACAGCTGCCAGTGTTCCACCTCAAGGGTTTATCTCTCACTTCTCTACTTGAGGTTCTCCTCTTGTGCCTGCTTGGTAGAGCTTATCTGGGATAGAAGGGAATTAATAACCCCTGGGGACCGAAATCATCAGTAAATGCTCCAGTCTCCTATCTTTCAGACTTAGGATAGTGAGAGGCATTTCCTACTTTCCCAAAGTACTGGTAAGTATTGGTGGAATCAAGCCTGTATTGTGCAGAGCAGAACCCTCAATAGTTCACCCCACGTAGAATTTTTCATCTTCTTTTTCCCTTCTGTTTAAGTCCTATGCCTATGGCTCACATTCCATATAAACTATTTGTACTCAAGTTCTTGCCTCAGGTTCTGCTTTGGGACAACCCAAACTGAGATGACAGCAAATTTGTAAAGCATCCCTAATGTTCATTTTATGTATGTTATAGGGAAATTTCAGGACACTTCCAAGTTTTCTTGAGTAGTGATTAACATTTTAGAAATTCACACACTTCTTGTGATACACTCATGTTTTGATATTCTCGTTGGATTTGTAATTTCTTAATACCAGATGAGTCAATATTTCAGAAACTCCTTCCTATACCAGGATGACTAGAAATAGCTAATTATACTCACAGGTGACTGTGAACCTCTTAAATATGACCCACGATTCCAAACTAAATGTATTTCCAACTGAACTGCCCTTAATTAGATCCCCAAGATTTTGGTTATATCAAAATTGTGCTACTCAAGGAAAAATGTGACAGAGAAGATTTTGGAATGGAAAAGGAGAATGATGTTGCTTAAATTGGAGTTATACTGTATTACTTTAGAAGACCTGACAAACACATAAGGCTCTTCTGAGGGCCTGCGAAGGGATCCGTGTAAATGAGGGGCCCTGAAGCTTTAGCCACGTGAGTTTCATAATATATCCACCTCAGGTCATAGCTATCAATAAGTTACTAGTGGACAACAGGAGAGAAGGAAGACAAAAGAACAGCAGATCCTCCTGTGATACTACCTTGCACTTCATGTAGAAAATATAGGCTGAAGTCATACAGAAAACCTTTTATTTTTTCACTCAATTATTCAAATCTTAATTTAAAAATGCATACAGAACTTTCTTTGAAGGGTAAAGCAAAAAGATACGGCTTTAAATTTTAAGCATGTACTTATGCTGGAGAATGAATTTGAAATGTAACAAGAGAAAAAATAAAACTAGTCATTCAGCACTTGTGACTTTTCATGTATGGGTGTGAAACTAAAGAAAGAATTTGACAAATAAAGGATTTTAAGAGAGTAATAAAATAACAAAATGCCAAAGTCTTTTTAAACATTTTACATATAATTGGCATGCTAATTACACTTTTATGTTTTATTTCTAAGTGTCATGGTAGACCCTCTGTTTAGTAATGCTATTGTTTCCCCATTGAAGTACTGCTTGCACCAAAAAAGTAAAATGTCATTTCTTTCAATCCATTGTGTGTGTGCATTTCAGATTAGTCTTTCTTCTAATTAGTGAGGTTTTACTGAACCTCTGTCAGTTTGTAGATAGATTATGTATATTTAAGACTGATGAACAACTTGATGTATAATCCTAAAACAAAAGCATAAGAAAACATAGTTTTAAAAAAAGGAAAGGAACTGTGATATTCTAGTCTAGAGGATAATAGAAAACATTATCCCTTCTGTAAAATAATCATACTTTTTATTCAATAGAAGCTGTCAAATTGTCATTCCTCAAATTTATCATCTTTTTATGGTTACAGAGTAATGATAATAGTTTCCCAGATAAAATTATACAAAACCGATACATCCAGTCACCAGAAGAAAAGAAACTTTTTAGGTGCAAGGTTTTCTATAAGTGAGAAAGTTAGCTCACTAGCTAGAGATACATAAACATATGCATAGAGGAACTGTTTATTGAGAAACTGGCAGGTGTCCTGTTGTTAATATTACAGAAAATTTGAAAGGTGTTTTTCTATCTCCCAACAGGTGGCCAGCCCCTCTTGCTCTGAATGTGAGCTGCTCACATTATAGACCTTAGGTATTTCACAGCTCTAGAGAAGTTTCTAGGCAAGGAGAAGTTATCGCTTCATCCCATCCTTCTCAGCTGTAGTGTGAGGACCCATAATGTTGAGAAGGCAGAAGGTGACAAGTAGGGAGCGAAGACAAAGAAGAGAGGGAGGGAGGATGGGGCTGGAGAGGAGACAAGGTTTCAAGAAGGTGTTCACTTCCATGCCTCAGAGATG
Organism: Carlito syrichta; assembly: GCF_000164805.1. Lineage (NCBI taxonomy): Eukaryota > Metazoa > Chordata > Mammalia > Primates > Tarsiidae > Carlito > Carlito syrichta. The sequence goes on along the minus strand of NW_007259204.1, from coordinate 2,278 downwards.
ACAAGGCAGCACACGACGGAAGAAAAATTGGAAAACAGGTGCTGTGGCTTGAGAAGTCGCAACCAAATGTCCCAGAGTAAGGTCCTAGAGTCCTAATTGTCATGGCAGGGATGGGGGCGCCTGACTCCAGGCACCCTCTGGGCCTACATGCTTCATGACAAATTGAAGTGTAGTGCATGAAGTAGGACCTGTGGTCATGCAGAGATTATCGAGGCTCTTTTCCTTTTGGGCAAGTTTTCTCTTTCATTCTCTCACCTGGATGAAAAAGCATATGTTAAATACTTCTGGTCATGACTTTGTGAAACTTAACTAGTTCTTGATCTCAAAGAGTGATGCAGTATGGTAGTATGAGGTACGAACAAAGTAATTATGAAAAAAGTAATACAACTTGTCTTTTAATACACACTTTATGACTTACTGTGGCATAACTCTAGTCCTATTTTCCTTTCCTTTTCAGTGAAGTGAAAAGACTACCAGCCTGACAGATGCAGGCAAAACTGAGACCAAAGCAACCCCAACATTAGCAATTAGTGAATTGTCACAAGTACCTCTGAATGTTATTTTCTAAATTAAAGAAACCCCTGAAATTTTTAACCAAGTCTAGTACAGTACTGAAAACTCCTCTTCTTTCTCACTTTTCTTTTCTTTTTTTTTTTCATTTTATTTTAAAGATGGGTACAATTCAAGGTTAGGTATACAAATGGTCATTGTAAAGTTTGGGCCTCACTTTGGTTCCCACTTCACCTAGTTTGAGATCAGGTACCCTTATTGATGAAGTGTGCCCCCCTCCCCTAGCAGTTTCCCACTACTGCCAATCCCTTTCTTGTAGTATTATGATAATTGTTCAGGGTCCACTTATGAGTGAGAA